>NC_071121.1:297500-315000 GCF_024256425.1 Clarias gariepinus
GCTTTACTTATAAATGAATCAACACCTTCAGATTTTAGAATTCAACAGACACTTTAGTCCAGATGATGTTAATGTGCAGTAAAGTTCTGAGTTCCACAGTGCAGACTGATGTTCTCCTACAGGAACCTTCGCTCTCCTAAAGCATGCAGGACAAACTGAGAGCTGCGATGTCTCTCTGCACCGTGTCTGTTACATGATTATAAACACAGAGAGCAGAGAAGAACCTGGATCTGGTAACCCTAACGCTGACCCGATCCTCACAGCACACACCAGGTCTCAGAACATCCCTGAATGTCTGATACTGGACTGATATAGCTAAGTAGAGACACACTTTCAGAACCACACTTTCAGGTTGGTAGCTTGTGCTCGTCAGTGTGGTGTACAGTGTTTCATGGATGTTAGCCTGAAGAAGATGATCCATCATGAAGCTGTAGACCAGGTTTAAGTTTAGAGCTGTAGATCAGGGTTAAACCCACCCCCACCCCCCTCCTGTATTGTTATTTCTAACTGTCTAATATAACACAATAAACCTTCTGAGAGTCCAGCGGGGCGTGTGTAAACACTGCAGGGTGTTACTCCATCACTCCATCTGAGTGTTTAATGACTTCAGTAACATCAGGCGTTAATATTCACACACTCGCTTCGTATCTTCTGAACATCCTGAAGTTTTAAACGTGAGGTTCAGTAGACAGCACGTCACAGGCAAGACATCCTGTACATCAGGTTTCAGAGACGAACTGTAAACTGTTTAGTGATTTCCTGCACGGTAGCGTTACATACACTGAGGAACTCACTGTGTGTGTGTGTGTGTGTGTGTGTGTGTGTGTGTGTGTGTGTGTGTGTGTTTAAAAACTTTCTGTGTGTTTTTATGTACATTATCATGACGTGTTTCTCAGATCTAAACCCTGACCTTACACTCAGAGGTATTTACTAATCTAGAAAATCCCGAAGCCTGGGACACGAAGCAGAGCTTTCAGTAGGTGTAAAGGCCACATGAGAGGTTTTAAAGTTCAAACATTGTGACAGGAAACCTGATCAGCGTTAGCACCAAATAATACTCTAATGAGTGTGTGATTTGAGACGTGGTGCTAGCGGAACTAGCGGAGACAGATGGAGGGGGAAATTTCTACTTCCATATTGCTGAACTCCACAACTGCAGGCAAATCCAGTACAGGTGAACCCTGAGGAGCAGATTATGGTCGCGTTCTCCTCGCTGAAGCCTCACACTTGAGCCAGTGGGAAAGGTTTATCTTCAGAACTCACTCCAGGCCCTCAGCTGCGAGAGGCTACATCATCACTTGGGAATCGAACCAGTGATCTTCCAAAGACAGAGCGAGCACTTCACCACTGCGCCAAGTTTTAGAAATAAATTCTGAAAACTTGCAAAATTATCTGTCAATAGAATAAGAAAGGTTTTTTTTAGACATTTTGTGAAATCTGACTAGAGATAAGTGTTTTAATTTAACACATCTCCAGTTATACTGAACTTCCAGTCTCACATAGTTTTATGCAAATCAATGAGGATGGGTTCCCTGTTGAGTCTGGTTCCTCTCAAGGTTTCTTCCTATTATCATCTCAGGGAGTTTTTCCTTGCCACTGTCGCGCGCGGCTCGCTCACCAGGGACGATCTGCTCATCTTGATTCATACACATTTACATTCCATACAGACTTAAATAATTCTTTTGATTGTGTAAAGCTGCTTTGCGACAATGACAATTGTTAAAAGCACTATACAAATAAAATTGAATTGAATTGAATAAGGATAATTATCTTATATTTGGTGTGTTGTGGTGTTATTTAAGAAATTGCAGATAAATGTAACAAGTCCAGATATTTTCACTTGCTAAGATTATATTTTTTGCCGTGCCGAGTCCTCTCCTCTTCACTCACCTGCAGGAGGCGAGTCAGTAATCAGTCAGAACATACGGGTGTGTGTGTGTTTAAGTGTGTGTGTGTGTTTAAGTGTGTGTGTGTGTGAGTGTGTTTGTGTGTGTGTGTGTGTGTAAGAAGGAGATAAAAAAGTATTTATTAAACAGTATTTAGCAATTGTAATCATAAGGATATATTTTTATTTTAACTTTTAAAATTTTAAAATTTTCTAGAATGTCTAAAGTTCTAAAGTGTAAAGGAGCGGTGTTATTAGCATGACTGCGCTAATCAGGCACCACGTTGATTAGAACTAGGGCTGGACGATTTTATCGATTCTGCGATATAAATCGATATTTTTTTTCCAAAGAAAGTATCGATTTTTTAGCCGCGAGTATCGATACATACGTCCCATTCAAATCCCCCGTGTTGTTTAACCCCGTTTGCGTTGCAGGAAGAGCGATTTGGTCAGCCAGTCGCTAGTGTTGCTGTAGAGCAAGTTACCCGTACTAACTTTACACAGACGCAGATGTCTACCTATATTCAGAGAATGGCGGCGAATATAAATCCAGCACCTGCCTGCTTAAAAGCAGATGTGTGGAAGCACTTTGGTTTAAAAAAAAAAAAGAAGGAAAGCAACGACTTGGATAAAAGCATCGCGGTTTGTAAGCTATGTGGCACTAACGTTAAATATTCCGGTGCTGTGTCGAAGTTGGTTCCCCCATCAGGATACGTTTTTTTAGCCCCACCCCCGTGAAATCGGCACAGGGAACGCGCATTTAGTAGAAGGCTCGCCCGCGAAGGGTTATGCGCGGACCACTGAGATTCTACGGAGCGCAGTAAAGGCCAAAACGGACAGTTAGCGTTTTTTAATCCCTGACGAACTCGAGCCATCAGGATGTGTTTCCCTTGTTATCTTGGACATATTTACAATGATGAACCTCGGCTGAGTCACTTGTAGGCTGTAAACATGTCAGTACATGCGTTGTATTGTTTATATTTAATCACTGGTATACACTACCCATGATTTATTTATTTATGCTATTTTATCAAGGGATTTTTTAAAAATACAGTATATATTTAATATAAATAAATGGACCACTACGAGTGCTGATTTCTTTCATATGCAGTTTGGGTTTATTTAAATAGATGTGACGTAGTGAATTGACATCACACGGATAAAATGCTAATTATCTCGCATAATAATAATAATAATAATTATTATTATTATTATTATTATTATTATTATTATATTATTATTATTATTATTATTAATGTCTTGAGACTGTATCTGATGGGTCTCTATTTTGGCATTATGGTTTTGCTGAAAAGGCATATTTGATATGAAATATCAGACAAAATACTGACAAGTTTACAGCCTAAGGTCAAAGAAACTGTTCAGAACAGGCCACTTGCACTTTAACTCTCCATTGTTAATTGCAAATTGCAATGTTGCACTTTATTTACTTTTCAAACGCTTGTAAGCTAAGTTAAACTAATTTTCTCAACACATCTTTGATTAATTTTGTCCAGCATTTATTTTGCAAGCTGTCTGATGTTTTTTGAGTTTATTTTAATTAATTCAATCCAAGTAAATGAAACACTCACATGATGTCACCAAAATCACTCTGTCTCTTTTAAATCGATCAGAAAATGATGTAAGCATATCGAATTATATCGAATCGTATCGAATTATATTGAATCGTATCGTTGGCTAAATATCGTGATATATATCGTATCGTGAGCTGAATATCGTGTACCGTATCGTATCGTGAGATTAGTGTATCGCTACAGCCCTAATTAAAACTCCAGCTTAGAGCTTAATTATGTTCTGTAACTTTGCTCTGTAAGTTAACGACCATCAGGAAAACTTTCATCATCATCATCCTCATCATCCTCATCATCCTCATTATCCTTATCATCACTCCATCATCATCCTAATCTTCGTCATCACTTCATCATTATCCTCATCAACACTTCATCATCATCATCATCATCACTTCATCATCATCATCATCCTCATCACCCTCATCATCCTTATCATCACTCCATCATCATCCTAATCTTCGTCATCACTTCATCATCATCATCATCCTCATCACTTCATCATCCTCATCATCCTCATCATCCTTATCATCACTCCATCATCCTAATCTTCGTCATTACTTCATCATCATCCTCATCATCACTTCATCATCATCATCATCCTCATCATCACTCCATCATCATCCTAATCTTCATCACTTCATCATCATCCTCATCATCACTTCATCATCATCCTCATCATCACTTCATCATCATCATTATCCTCATCACCCTCATCATCCTTATCATCACTCCATCATCATCCTAATCTTCGTCATCACTTCATCATCATCCTCATCATCACTTCATCATCATCATCATCCTCATCATCACTCCATCATCATCCTAATCTTCGTCATCACTTCATCATCATCCTCATCATCACTTCATCATCCTAATCTTCATCACTTCATCATCATCATCATCCTCATCACTTCATCATCCTCATCATCCTCATCATCCTTATCATCACTCCATCATCCTAATCTTCGTCATTACTTCATCATCATCCTCATCATCACTTCATCATCATCATCATCCTCATCATCACTCCATCATCATCCTAATCTACATCACTTCATCATCATCCTCATCACTTCATCATCATCATCACTTCATCATCCTCATCATCCTCATCATCCTTATCATCACTCCATCATCATCCTAATTTATGTCATCACTTCATTATCATCCTCATCATCACTTCATCATCATCATCCTCATCACTTCATCATCATCCTCATCATCACTCCATCATCATCACTTCATCATCATCCTAATCTTCGTCATCACTTCATCATCATCACTTCATCATCATCATCCTCATTATCCTTATCATCACTCCATCATCCTAATCTTCGTCATTACTTCATCATCATCCTCATCATCACTTCATCATCATCATCATCCTCATCATCACTCCATCATCATCCTAATCTACATCACTTCATCATCATCCTCATCACTTCATCATCATCATCACTTCATCATCATCATCATCCTCATCATCCTTATCATCACTCCATCATCATCCTAATCTATGTCATCACTTCATTATCATCCTCATCATCACTTCATCATCATCATCCTCATCACTTCATCATCATCCTCATCATCACTCCATCATCATCACTTCATCATCATCCTAATCTTCGTCATCACTTCATCATCATCACTTCATCATCATCATCCTCATTATCCTTATCATCACTCCATCATCATTATACTGATCTTCATCATCACTTCATCATCATCATCATCATCATTATCATCATCATTATCATCACTTCATCATTATCATCATCATCATCAACATCATCATCACTTCTTCATCATCATCATCACTTCATCATCATCATCATCCTCATCCTCATCATCATCATCACTTTTTCATCATCATCATCACTTCAACATCATCGTCCTCATCATCATCATCATCACTTCTTCATCATCATCATCATCAGTTCATCATCATCATCATCAATTCATCATCATCAATTCATCATCATCATCATCATCATCATCAATTCATCATCATCATCATCATTACTTCATCATCATCATCCTCATCATCTTCATCCTCATTATCCTCATCATCGATTCATCATCCTCATCATTCTCATCATCAATCCATCATCATCACTTCATCATCACTTCATCATCATCATCATCATCTTCATCTTATCTTCATCCTCATTTTTATCATCTTCATCCTCATCTCTTAATTTGGTGTGAAATAATAGACTGAAGCATTTTCATAACAGTTTTATAACTGAGACCACACACCTGCATACAGTACACACACACACACACACACACACACACACACACACACACACACACAGTTTGAGGTGGGGGAGGGGCTGATTTGTTATCTGTCAATCTAGAGGCATGAAGAGGTGAGACAAGTGTTTCATGTATTCCGCTCCAACACACCTGCACTGAGCCGGAAAACCACAAAGTCCCCTCCAACACTCACTCACACTCACACACACACACACTCTCTTACACACACACACACACACACACACACACACACACACACACACACACACACACACACACATATATGCATTTTCAATTGACTGTTATCAGTACAAGACTGTTGGATTGAACTTCAAATCTTCATGCTACTATGTGTGTGTGTGTGTGTGTGTGTGTGTGTATGCCCATAGACTGTAAAACAAGTCAGCAAAACAGGAAACAGTTTATGTCACTAAATCATTCCATTTTTAAACTTTCCTAGACCCTTTTAATTAAACACACACACACACACACACACACACACACACACACACACACACACAGTGTGCCACATGTCCTCCTGTTAGTAATCACATTGAAAACAGACTGTCTTTTGTTTGGACCTTGTGTGTTTGTTTCTTATTAATAGCAGATGCGGGGGGGGGCAGAAAGAGATAGACAGACAGGAAGAGACAGAGAGAGAGAGAGAGAGAGAGAGAGAGAGACAGATACCAAGAATATGAGTAAATAATTTACACAACAACTACCCCCCTCCCCCAAGAGCTCTGGCTTCCTGTTTCTCGTGTTGGTGAACTGCAGGGTCTTTTGTCCCGAAATAACTTTACAGTCCGACACACACATGCAGCTCAGATCTTACCTGCTTTACATCACGTGGAGCAAAACGTCACAGAGACACACTACAAATCAAATCAGTGCACAAAGGGAAGAGAGTGAATATATATTCGTTACTGCAGTATTTGGCGGCACAGTGCCGTAGTGATTACCACTGTGGCCTCACACCTCCAGCGTCGAGTGTTCGATTCCCACCTCGGGTCCGTGTGTGTGTCTGGAGTTTGCATGGTCTCCCCATGCTTGGTGGGTTTCCTCCGGTTACTCCGGTTTCCTCCTATTCCTCCTAATTGGGCTAAATGGCATTCCCAAATTGCCTGTAGTGTGTGAATGACAACCTGACGTCAAGCTGACAACCGGAACCCTTAAGTAACTGCCACGAAAATATGACAAATATATCTCCAGGGTGGTGAGTATCTGTCACCCCTTGTGCCAGATGGCATGTGGCTGGACCAAAATACCAAAAAATACTGCAGAACTCAGTAGTGCTGAGGCCTGAGGACATTCAGATCGACTGTGATGTTTTCCTGGCCAAGCAGCAGGGGAAAAATACACCTGGCATGGTGGATCTATCCCTGGCATTCATCTGTGTGGATGGCATCACATGCATGGTCCATTGTCTGGAGTACTTCCACATGCTTGTGGTGTCTGCTCTTATACACTGCTCTCACCCACCACCTTGTTAAAAAGACTTCCTCTATTGCATTAAGAAATGTGGAGGACCCCACCCTGACCCCCACCCTGACCCCCAACCTGACCCCCACCCCGACCCCCACCCCGACACCTACACTAATCAACAGCAGCACTCATGGTGACATTTCCACCACACTGCCCGGGGACATTGACAGCAGCGTTGTGGCCACTGATGTTCCACCTCCATCATCTGGTGCTCTGCTGGTTGACCTCTGCCTCGTCAGTGGATAAATAATCATACAGGTCTGCATACAGGATCACTGAGGTTCTGTACAGTATACAGTACTTAGCATAAAGTCTATTTCCTGTATGCAACTATTAACCTAAATGGCAGAGTTCAGTCATGAATGATGTTCTGCAGTCTAATTTACTGACAGGTAGATTGTAAAGTATTTATCACTGGCTGTCGAACATTGTAATCCTCATGATCAGTAGTTAATGATATTATTATCGTGTATTTATAATTACTTTACACCTGTAAAAACAAAGATTGTGAGTTTTTTAAAAACAATTTAGAGAAATTTCAGGTAAATGTCTGTACCTTGAATCAATCTAAACATTGAAAATGCACCCTGCACACTCTCACACTGTAACGTCAGCCAGAAGGGGATATTTTGACGACCCTTTTCTGATCTCCCAGCTGGCCACACATTTTCTCTCTCAAGTAGGTAGAGTCTGAAACTATCCAGTGCTTGCTGTAACGGGTTTGATGCACGGGCGACACCACAAACATGGACACGAGACAAGGTCTTACAGAAAAAGGGTAATTTTATTAGGAATGGTGGGGAAGAAAGGTGTTAAAACGATGTAAAAAGTAAAAGAAGGGAAGGCAAGGATGCATGTGCAGGTCTGTGGGCATTGCCCCTCTGACATGCGGGTACAGGCTGGTGAACGGTGGCGGTGGGCAGAGCGGGCCCGCATCCTGTCGTCTCCTCTAGTGATCTGTCACAACAGTTTCATCTGGCTCTCATTGGTACAGCGGCAGGTGGTTATCTCTCGGACACTCCTCTCCTGGGCAGCTTCTGTAGTTTCCCAGGTCCAAACAATCAGACTGACAGACAGCTAGCCCGACAGACCCCGAGCTAGCCTCCATGCTGTGTTTTATAGCGCAAGAAGAAGCCTGAGATCCATCACTCACTCACTCACTCACTCACTCATCTTCTATACCACTTTACTCTCTATTCAGGGTCTCAGGGACCTGGAGCCATCTCAGGAGGCTTAGGGCACCAGGCAGGGTACACCCTGGACAGGGTGCCAATCCATCGCAGGGCACACACACAAAGACACACTTACACACCCATTCTACACTCTACAGCCAATAAGCCTAACCTGCATATATTCTCACGGGGAGAACATGCAAACTCCATGCACACAGAGACGGGAATCAAACCTGGCTGGGAATTGAACCCAAACCCTGGAGGTGCAAGATGACCACTACACCACCGTGCCGCCCCTGAGATCCATCATCGAAGATTAATCTCCAGCCGGTGTCCATTCCCATGGCCCCACCCCTTGAAATACCTGCAGAAGGAGAGGCTGCCTACCTAGTGAGCTTCCTGAGTGAGCAAGTAGCAATAGGAGATTTAGGTGCAGCTATGTCTCTGCAGCTAAGTGCCTAATGCCCTATCTGTGGTGTCCTTCTATTGGCTGCCCCTTTCAAGTGGTGCAGGTTTTTACGGACACCCCATACTCCTCTCTAAAACTTACTACAAGAGGTTTATTTACACACTTCACCCCACAAACCTGCCCCAGCCTTGTGTCTGTGAGGATTCTTATTTACTCAGTCATGTTATCTGGAAGCTGAGTCACGTCAGCTGGACTTCTTTCACTACTCATCCATGTTGTCCTTTTAGACATCTCCAGGAAGATCCTGATCTCTACAAAGGTCTAGCATGAAAGCCACAGCTCAGGACTCCACCTACTCTCACATTCTCCAGTCATTACATTTTACTAACTCCCTAATATTTTGTTCCTGTTTTTTCCTAACAACTTCCCCTCTTGACTCCTCTCTAATGACTCTCTCTCTCCTACTCTTACCTTCTCTACTGTAAACTTATTGAGCTCTTCCCGGCAGGGGAGGATCCATAACCTGGAGGATACATATTTGTGGAATCCTACCAATGGCCCAAGCTGCTTGGATGAGTAATGAAACGTTTCAACCTAACAAGAAACAAGTCCAATTGACGTGACTCAACTTCCAGATACCCTTCAGAAGCCTGTTCTCCAAAACCTACCCCCCATTCTCCTCAACAACCTACCCCATCTGTCCATCACTTAATCTACCCCACCTCCCACTATCCTCCACCTACAGTACCCCTCCCACTTGCAGACAGAGAGAAAGAAAGACAGAGACAGAGAGACAGAATGGGTGAAATAGACATGCACTGCTTTCCGGAGTCCAGGCCAGAAATATCCATGTGGTCGGTTCTGTGTGTTTATTTTCATGTTGTGGCCAGCTACATAGCTCTCTCTCTCACTCTCTCTCTCTCTTTCTCTCTCTCTCTCTCTCTCTCTCTCTCTCTCTCACACACACACACACACACACACACACACACAATGGTACTTTCCCTGTAAGAGTCATTCCCATAAAATTTAAGATGTCCCTTTTTGGAAAGAGAAAAGTCTTTAGGGTTTTCACTAGTGAAACACACACACACACACACACACACACACACACACACACAGTGGTACAGGTAATGATGTTATGTTTAACACTCAGACACAGTGTTTAACCCCTACGAGCTCCTCCCTCGTTCTCATCACTGCTCTCACCTGACCTGTTGACTTTTTGTCCAGTTTGTGTTTGGAGCTTCATGTGTGTGTTGAGGTGAGTTGATGTTACATGGCAGCGTTGCTGATGGTGATGGAGACTGTGAGGTTCGTTGCAAGTAGATGTCTGAGTGTGAGAGTAAGTTATATTACAGACTCTTGCTGAAGGATCCAGGATCACATGACTACTAACTCCTGCCTCTCCTGTGATTTAACACCACACAATTAGGGATGGTAAAGGGAACACTGTGCAGAGGAGGCATCTCCAGAACACATCAGCTGAACACATGTCCTATTAAAATGTATAATTTATATTATAATGAGAATATCTCTAAAACTATTACACTAATGAACAGCCAGCACCTCTGTTTGGAAGCTAGGACTGATACAGTAGATATTAGATCTTTTACATCTAAAGCACTTACTGTTAATGAAACTATCACAGATCAGGAGTTTGATCTGTTGTGTTTAACAGAAACCTGGATTAAAGAGAACGAGTACATAGCTCTAAATGAAGCTAATAATCTGACTATCGTACAAAAACACAAACAAAACTTTGAATGCATTTGAAGTGACATAATGTAATTGTCATTATGTTAATGAAACACAGTTTTAGTTCTCGGCAAAGCCAGGTAATAAAAACAGCTTAATAAAGTTGAGGAATGTGTGAAGGACACAAGAGACTGGATGTTTATTGACTTCTGTTTAAGACAAAAGTTCTAGATCACACTGTAACTTTAGATGGCCTTTTTGTTCCATCAACTGCAACAGTAAAAGACCTCAGTGTGATTATAGATTCCAGCCTTTCATTTGAAGCTCATGTAGATAATATTACCAGGATAGCATTCTTTCATCTCAGAAATATAAGTTAAGATAAGAAATTTATTGTCGCTAAACGATGCAGAAAAACTAGTTCATGCTTTTATCACCTCTAGGTTGGACAATTGTAATGCCTTACTGTCTGGTTGTTCAGCTAGATGCATAAATAAGCTTCAGCTAGTCCAGAATGCAGCAGCGAAAGTCCTCACTAGAACCAGAAGATACGAGCACATCACCCCTATCTTATCTTCACTGCATTGGCTCCCCGTGAAATTTCACATTGATTTTAAAATACTACTCTTGACATATAAAGCATTAAATGGTCTCGCGCCGCAGTACCTGAGCGAACTGCTAGTGTCTTACGATCCGCCACGCCTACTTCGATCAAAGGATGCAGGCTGCTTACATTTACATTTACATTTAGGCATTTGGCAGACGCTCTTATCCAGAGCGACTTACATTTTTTATCTCATTACACATCTGAGCAGTTGAGGGTTAAGGGCCTTGCTCAAGGGCCCAACAGTGGCAACTTGGTGGTTGTGGGGTTTGAACCTGGGATCTTCCGAACCGTAGTCCAATGCCTTAACCACTGAGCTACCCCTGACCCCCAGTGTGCTTGTCAGTACCGCGTATTATTTAAACTACAGCTGGGGGCAGAGCTTTTTCTTACAAAGTCCCAAAATTATGAAATAGTCTTCCAAATAGTGTTCGGGACTCAGACACAGTCTCAGTGTTTAAGTCCAGGCTAAAAACCTATTTATTTAATTAATTTAATGTTTATAAATAGATTATCCTTAGGTAAAGGAGCAGATCTGGGGGACTCATGGACGTAGAGTATTATGGTGAACTGGTATGTTTGGATGCTGTCTTCCTCACTCTCATTGATCACTCAGGTTTGCTGACGGTGAGGTGATTGGTTGCTTTACATCTCAGTTCCCCCTCATGTCTGTGTTTCCTTCTGGCTCCTCCCTTTTAGTTATGATGTCATAGTTCGTCCTGCCGGAGTCTCTGCTTGCACTCTACAGTTAATATACCCAACTTGTAATGAATTAATATGGTAGAAATAGTCTTTTGCGCTCAGAGCACACCGCTGTAGAAGGGACTGGTTAAAGGTCACAGTGTCTGGTATCACCCACATAAAGACGGGTTTCCTTTTGAGTCTGGTTCCTCTCAAGGTTTCTCAGTAGGGTAATGCTGCTTTGTGACAGTGTGTATTGTTAAACGTTTAATACAAATGAAGTTAAAGCAGTGAATAAGCTCCACCTCTTTATTCACATGGTGGAGATTCGAGTTTGCGCTCAGGGGTCTGTGGACCTTCTGGTGATTTCACTTCTCCTGAACTCCACATCAGCAGCTTGCAGCAGGAAGTCAGTCTGTTTTTAAACTTGTCTCTGAGGGACACTGAGGTCACTTCCTGCTTTCTCTTTTTATCTCAGTCTCTTTTTTAAACTCTTCTCTGAGGACAATGAGGTTGTTTAACAGACTCATAAACACACACACTCTCTCTCTCGCTTTCTACAGTGAAGAGCTTTAGGGAGTTGACCCCACACACACACACACACACACACACACACACACAAAGCAGTTGTCCTCCTGTCTGTATCTCTACAGTAACCAGATATTAGGCATCTCTCCATTTTAAATGAGATAATAAGGGCTGGTGAGTCAATCAAATCTTTAATAACAAAAATAATAAAACATTCCACAAAAATGCACGGACACACACACACACACACACACACACCAAGCATATCAGAGGAAATTCCCTTTTTCTAAAACAATGAGAATGGAATTCTGGTGTGTGTGTGTGTGTGTGTGTGTGTTATATAGTACACTTGAGCATTTTCAGCAAGCAAGTCCAACTCTACTGTACCCCAGCGCCCCCTGCTGTACAGGCGAGTGTCACTCATACAGTCAGTGTGTCCAAATTCACATGTTATTTGTCACAAACAGACTCATACAGTACGATGTGCAGTGAAACACACACACACACACACTATACACTCTTTTGATGTTATATATAAAGTTTTATGTGATGGTTAGAGGTTATTATCCCTCCACGGTGATCAGTAACGTGATTGTGATTAACAAGAGATCTGCTGTTTCTGTACAATTAGCCTCAGTACCATGAGGGGTCACCATGAGTACCATGAGGGGTTGGGTGTAAACAACTGACAACTACTAATAATAGGTGGAAGAAGAAGAAATACCCCAGATACCACACTACTGTCACACCCACTGTGTCCGTCCTCAAGACACTCAATGTCCCACACTGCTGTCCAGACTACAGACTGGGAGGCACAGACCAACTTCCCAACATCTCCCTGTCCTCTGCTCCAGGGTTCCTGATTAATAACCTGCAGCACCTGTTTTTAATCACACAGCAGCTGTTTAAAGAGACTCTTTAAAGGGAGATCTTTCTCTTGATATTTAGATTCTGATCCTGATGTTGGTTCGATTCTGTGACCTTCTGTCTGCATCCTGACAGCACTATGCGTTTGACCTTAACTCAGCCTCACACAGTGTCCATGTTTCATGTGTGAAATGATTTCTCATGCTCACACTCCTGGAATATGGCCGTGCCATTAGGGAAGAAGAAAAACTCCATAGATGTGATGACCTGGTCGTTCTGTGAAGTTGGTGGTTCAGCCCTATCACACACAGCTCTATCCCTCCAGGGTTTAATCATGTGTTGAAGAATTCTTAACCCAGTTTAGTCATTTGACCACCATGTTTTTTGGCCAGGTGGTGTATTTGATTAGTTTTGCAAGCAGCTGATGAAGCTACAACAGTCAGCAGTTCTGCTGCTTCAGTGGAGTGCAGTTCTGCCTTAACCAACTAGAGAGAGAGAGAGAGAGAGAGAGAGAGAGACTGATATTTGGGATATTAAAGTAGAAAAATATAGAGTAGAAATGTAATGTAGCTCACCTACATGTGTCCTGTTCATGATCTGTTTTTTCAGCATCAGGCTCACTTAGTGCCCTTATATTAACAGGTTTGTGCTCAGAGTGATAGTGGTAGCTCAGAGGGTAAAGGCATTAAGTTATTGATTGGAAGGTTGGTGGTTCAAGCCTCAGCACCACCAGGTTGCAATTGTTAGGCCTTTGGACAAGGCGCTCTGCTCCAGGAGTGCAGTATTGTGTGGATGATGCTGGGATATGTGAAGGAATAATTTTATTGTGCGGTAATGTATACGTGACAAATGCTTTACTTAAGAAGAAACATTTGTCATGGCTAGGGGTTCAACAGAGACATCTGGAACAGTCTGGTGACTCCCCACATGTCACATCAATCTCTTGTATTGGTTACATGTCTCTGCACTGGGGTAAGGGTGCAGACTGAAGCCCTGTCACACAATCCAACCCAAGCCAAAAAAATGACCAGTATCAAAGTTTTTGGTCATAAGTCTAAAAAAAGAACAAGACAGGTCCTTTCCTAAACAACAGTGACAAAGCAGTGTGATGGAGGCATCACACCGTGGTCCAGGAGCTCTAGTCACGATGGAGGGAGCCACAGATAACTGTCTTTAAAAATGTAAAACCTTCTACGCACAAACCCTGCAGGTCAGAGTTGTACTCAAGGGGTGTGTACGTTTATACAATCTGGTTAGTGTGCATTCTTGTCCTAAACATTTACTAGTTGGTATTCACTTGACACATAATCCATGAAAATCATTTTCCTTGGTTAGATAACTGAACTTCCACTCGAGTGTTCCACAGTGGTCTGTGATGAAGTGGCTCCAGGTGCTTTGCAGTGTGTCCAGTTCCCCCGCCCAGCTCTTACAGACAGTGAGGTCAATTGTGTGAGAAAGGAACCTTTTAATACAGTTCCAGATTTGTTCACTAGATGGAGACATCAGATAAATAAAGATAATATCCTGTATTAAGCACTTCTCACTTTATGAAGCACCTGTTACTGATGGAGTCTCTGTTTGAGTAGTTTAATCTGTGTCTTATTATTAGGGATGTCGTCTGGGTTCATACAGCCAGCGTCCCATACAGCTTGTGTTCATGTTGAGATTATGTGACACCGTATATGCGCACCAGGGGGCTCCCTTCAGTCAGGTGACTTTTTATAGTCATTTCAAACAAATGCAGCTTGTACAGTATGCAGTGAAACCACAGTGTGCTTCATTACAGTATTACATTAAAAAACTCTGGTGGATTGGTAGAAGAAACCCTTACAGAGGTTGACCCGAATGCTTCAGTACCTTTTCTAGACGGTTGAAGAGTTTGTTTTGTTAGTTGACACTGTGTAAAGTTTTGCTCACATCAGCTGTGGAACTATGAAGCAGTATCTGGGTGTTGGAGAAGGGACGGTCTTTTCTTGCTGTGGCTGTGGATTTTCTAGGTGTGTGCATGCTCTTCCTCTCCAATTCTATGATTGGCTTGTAACATACTCTGAAGGTGGAGTCTCGGGTACTTGGCAGCACACACACCTCTGCATTTATCCACAGCTTCTGTGGGGATGGTCTTGGAGACAGTGACATCATCGATGGACTGGTCATTGATGTCATGTCTCTAATGTTGAGGATTACCTTCCCAGAACAGCGAATATTATGATGAGTAATATAACTGAGTACTGTGTCTGTATATTAACTCATATAAAGCCACTACTATACTACACTACCATAAACTCCTTTAACATTTAGGCAGAGGAACTTTATACTGCATGCAGTCTGACTGGACATGTCACTCTGTAAACAGGGAAAGAACTGGTGGAATCATTAATGCATGTGTTTGAAGTGTTGTTTGAAAACCCTGAACAGGACTATGATTGTGGAAGAGTCCAGCTCAGTACCTTGTGTCCTTCAGGCATTACGCAGCTTCCACACTGACGCCTAACAGCCACCCACACCCGTCACACACCCCCATCACACACCTCTATCACACAGCTCCATCTCACAGCTTCATCACACACATCCATCACACAGCTCCATCTCACAGCTCCATCTCACAGCTTCATCACACACCTCCATCACACAGCTCCATCTTACAGCTCCATCTCACAGCTTTATCACACACATCCATCACACAGCTCCATCTTACAGCTCCATCTCACAGCTTTATCACACACATCCATCAACCAGCTCCATCACACACATCCATCACACACCTCAATCACACATTTCCATCACACACATCCATCACACACATTCATCAACCAGCTCCATCACACACATCCATCACACAGCTCAATCACACATCTCCATCACACATATCCATTACACACATGCATCACCCAGCTCTATCACACACATCCATTACACACCTTCATTACACAGCTCTCTCAGACACATCCATCACCCAGCTCAATCATACACCTCCATCACAAACAACCATCATCCACATCCATCATCCAGGTCCATCACACAGCTCCACCACAAACCTCCATCACACACCTCTACCACACACCTCCAACACCGAGCTCCATCACCCAGCTTCATCATACAACTCCATCACACAACTATTACACACATCCATCATCCAGCCCCATCACCCAGCTCCATCTCACAGCTTTATCACACACATCCATCACCCAGCTCCATCTCACAGCTTCATCACACACCTCCATCATACACCTCCATCACACTGCTCCATCACACATATCCCTCTCCCACATGCATCACCCAGCTCTATCACACACAACCATTACACACCTTCATCACACAGCTCTCTCAGACACATGCATCACCCAGTTCAATCACACACCTCCATCACAAACAACCATCATACAGCTCCATCACACACCTCCATCACAAACCTCCATCACATACCTCCATCACACACCTCCACCACACACCTCCAACACCAAGCTCCATCACCCAGCTTTATCAATCAACTCCATCACACAACTCCATCGCCCACAACTATTACACACATCCATCACCCAGCTCCATCACCCAGCTCCATCACATCCATCCATTACCCACATCCATCATCCAGGTCCATCACACAGCTCCATTACAAACCTCCGTCACACACCTCAATCACACACCTCCATCACAAACCTCCATCACACAGCTCCATCCCATACCTCCATTACACACCTCCACCACACACCTTTACCGACACCGAGCTCCATTCCATCAATTAAATAACTCTATCCCACAACTCCATCGCCCACAACTATTACACACATCCATCACCCAGCTCCATCACATCCATCCATCACACAGCTCGATCACCCAGCTCGATCACTCACATCCATCACCCACATCCATCATCCAGCTCCATCAGACAGCCCCATCACACACCTTCATTACACACCTCCACCACACACCTCCAACACCCAGCTTTATCACCCTACTCCATCAAACAACTCCATCACACACATCCATCATCCTGCTCTATCACACACCTCCAACACTCAGCTCCATCACACAGTTCCACCAGGTGTTCTACAGAGGGCCACAGGAGACATTCTCTTCCCAATGGCCATAAAGTTATATAACTCTTCTCTGCAATGTTTCCACTACGGGACAGGAACTGTGAGTAGTTCCTGTTCAATAATAATATTTTATGACACTTCTGTTCCCACAACTCAAGTTTCAAGTGCAATATCTGATTACAATTCATTTGTGCAATATTTCTTTCATTTAAACTGCATGTCTAGTGCATTATATAACTTAATTGTGTGCTATATTTAATTCTATTCTATTTTACTTCTATCTATT
>NC_071121.1:320000-330000 GCF_024256425.1 Clarias gariepinus
CAGGATATATACACCTGTAACACTACATTATACACATCTACAGTATATATACACCTGTAACACTACAATATACACACCTACAGTATATATACACCTGTAACACTACATTATACACATCTACAGTATATATACACCTGTAACACTACAATATACACATCCACAGTATATATACACCTGTAACACTACATTATACACATCTACAGTATATACACCTGTAACACTACAATATACACATGAACAGTATATATACACCTGTAACACTGTTATACACGCCTACAGTATATATACACCCCTGTAACACTACATTATACACATCTACAGTATATATACACCTGTAACACTACATTATACACATCTACAGTATATATACACCTGTAACACTACAATATACACATCCACAGTATATATACACCTGTAACACTACATTATACACACCTACAGTATATACACCTGTAACACTACAATATACACATCCACAGTATATATACACCTGTAACACTACATTATACACATCTACAGTATATATACACCTGTAACACTACAATATCCACATCTACAGTATATATACACCTGTAACACTACATTATACACATATACAGTATATATACACCTGTAACACTACATTATACACATCTACAGTATATATACACCTGTAACACTACATTATACACAGCTACAGTATATATACACCTGTAACACTACATTATACACATCTACAGTATATATACACCTGTAACACTACAATATACACATCCACAGTATATATACACCTGTAACACTACATTATACACATCTACAGTATATACACCTGTAACACTACAATATACACATGAACAGTATATATACACCTGTAACACAGTTATACACGCCTACAGTATATATACACCCCTGTAACACTACATTATACACATCTACAGTATATATACACCTGTAACACTACATTATACACATCTACAGTATATATATACACCTGTAACACTACAATATACACATCAGCGGTATATATACACCTGTAACACTACAATATACACATCTACAGTATATATACACCTGTAACACTACATTATACACATCTACAGTATATATACACCTGTAACACTACAATATACACATCAGCGGTATATATACACCTATAACACTACATTATACACATCTACAGTATATATACACCTGTAAGACTATGTTATACACATCTACAGTATATACACCTGTAACACTGTTATACACACCTACAGTATATATACACCTGTAACACTACAATATACACATCTACAGTATATACACCTGTAACCCCACATTATACACATCTGCAGTATATATACACCTGTAACACTACATTATACACACCTACAGTATATATACACCTGTAACACTACAATATACACATCTACAGTATATATACACCTGTAACACTACATTATACACATCTACAGTATATATACACCTGTAATACTACATTATACACATCTACAGTATATATACACCTGTAACACTACAATATACACATCAGCGGTATATATACACCTGTAACACTACATTATACACATCTACAGTATATATACACCTGTAACACTACATTATACACATCTACAGTATATATACACCTGTAACACTACAATATACACATCAGCGGTATATATACACCTGTAACACTACATTATACACATTTACAGTATATATACACCTGTAACACTACAATATACACATCCACAGTATATATACACCTGAAACACTACAATATACACATCTACAGTATTTATACACCTGTAACACTACATTATACACATCTACAATATATATACACCTGTAACACTACAATATACACATCAGCGGTATATATACACCTGTAACACTACATTATACACATCTACAGTATATATACACCTGTAACACTACATTATACACATTTAGAGTATATACACCTGTAACACTACATTATACTCATCTACAGTATATATACACCTGTAACACTACATTATACACACCTACAGTATATATACACCTGTAACACTACAATATACACATCTACAGTATATATACACCTGTAACACTACATTATACACACCTACAGTATATATACACCTGTAACACTACATTATACACACCTACAGTATATATACACCTGTAACACTACATTATACACATCTACAGTATATACACCTGTAACACTACAATATACACATTTACAGTATATATACACCTGTAACACTACATTATACACACCTACAGTATATATAAACCTGTAACACTACATTATACACACCTACAGTATATATACACCTGTAACACTACATTATACACACCTACAGTATATATACACCTGTAACACTACATTATACACACCTACAGTATATATACACCTGTAACACTACATTATACACACCTACAGTACACCTGTAACACTACATTATACACACCTACAGTATATACACCTGTAACACTACATTATACACATCTACAGTATATATACACCTGTAACACTACAATATACACATCTACAGTATATAAACCTGTAACACTACATTATACACATCTACAGTATATACACCTGTAACACTACAATATACACATCTACAGCATATATACACCTGTAACACTACAATATACACATCAGCGGTATATATACACCTGTAACACTACAATATACACATCAGCGGTATATATACACCTGTAACACTACATTATACACATCTACAGTATATATACACCTGTAACACTACATTATACACATCTACAGTATATATACACCTGTAACACTACAATATACACATCAGCGGTATATATACACCTGTAACACTACATTATACACATTTACAGTATATATACACCTGTAACACTACAATATACAGATCTACAGTATATATACACCTGTAACACTACAATATACACATCTACAGTATTTATACACCTGTAAGACTACATTATACACATCTACAGTATATCTACACCTGTAACACTACAATATACACATCAGCGGTATATATACACCTGTAACACTACATTATACACATCTACAGTATATATACACCTGTAACACTACATTATACACATTTAGAGTATATACACCTGTAACACTACATTATACTCATCTACAGTATATATACACCTGTAACACTACATTATACACATCTACAGTATATATACACCTGTAATACTACAATATACACATCTACACTATATATAAACCTGTAACACTATGTTATACACATCTACAGTATATATACACCTGTAACACTACATTATACACATCTACAGTATACAGTATATACCCCTGTAACACTACATTATACACATCTACAGTATATATACACCTGTAACACTACAATATACACATCTACAGTATATACACCTGTAACACTACATTATACACATCTACAGTATATATACACCTGTAACACTACATTATACACACCTACAGTATATATACACCTGTAACAATACAATATACACATCTACAGTATATATACAACTGTAACACTACATTATACACATCTACAGTATATACACCTGTAACACTACATTATACACATCTACAGTATATATACACCTGTAACACTACATTATACACACCTACAGTATATACACCTGTAACACTACAATATACACATCCACAGTATATATACACCTGTAACACTACATTATACACATCTACAGTATATATACACCTGTAACACTACAATATACACATCTACAGTATATATACACCTGTAACACTACATTATACACACCTACAGTATATATACACCTGTAACACTACATTATACACACCTACAGTATATATACACCTGTAACACTACATTATACACATCTACAGTATATATACACCTGTAACACTACAATATACACATCAGCGGTATATATACACCTGTAACACTACATTATACACATCCACAGTATATATACACCTGTAACACTACATTATACACATCTACAGTATATATACACCTGTAACACTACATTATACACATCTACAGTATATATACACCTGTAACACTACAATATACACATCTACAGTATATAAACCTGTAACACTACATTATACACATCTACAGTATATACACCTGTAACACTACAATATACACATCTACAGCATATACACCTGTAACACTACAATATACACATCTACAGTATATATACACCTGTAACACTACATTATACACATCTACAGTATATATACACCTGTAACACTACAATATACACATCAGCGGTATATATACACCTGTAACACTACATTATACACATCTACAGTATATATACACCTGTAACACTACATTATACACATCTACAGTATATATACACCTGTAATACTACATTATACACATCTACAGTATATATACACCTGTAACACTACAATATACACATCTACACTATATATACAACTGTAACACTATGTTATACACATCTACAGTATATATACACCTGTAAGACTATGTTATGCACTGTTATACACACCTACAGTATATATACACCTGTAACACTACAATATACACATCTACAGTATATACACCTGTAACACTACATTATACACATCTGCAGTATATATACACCTGTAACACTACATTATACACACCTACAGTATATATACACCTGTAACACTACATTATACACATCTACAGTATATATACACCTGTAACACTACATTATACACATCTACACTATATATACACCTGTAACACTATGTTATACACATCTACAGTATATATACACCTGTAACACTATGTTATACACATCTACAGTATATACACCTGTAACACTGTTATACACACCTACAGTATATATACACCTGTAACACTACAATATACACATCTACAGTATATATACACCTGTAACACTACGTTATACACATCTGCAGTATATATACACCTGTAACACTACATTATACACACCTACAGTATATATACACCTTTAACACTACAATATACACATCTACAGTATATATGCACCTGTAACACTACATTATACACATCTACAGTATATATACACCTGTAATACTACATTATACACATCTACAGTATATATACACCTGTAACACTACAATATACACATCAGCGGTATATATACACCTGTAACACTACAATATACACATCAGCGGTATATATACACCTGTAACACTACATTATACACATCTACAGTATATATACACCTGTAACACTACAATATACACATCAGCGGTATATATACACCTGTAACACTACATTATACACATCTACAGTATATATACACCTGTAACACTACATTATACACATCTACAGTATATATACACCTGTAACACTACATTATACACATCTACAGTATATATACACCTGTAACACTACAATATACACATCTACACTATATATACAACTGTAACACTATGTTATACACATCTACAGTATATATACACCTGTAAGACTATGTTATACACATCTACAGTATATACACCTGTAACACTGTTATACACACCTACAGTATATATACACCTGTAACACTACAATATACACATCTACAGTATATACACCTGTAACACTACATTATACACATCTGCAGTATATATACACCTGTAACACTACATTATACACACCTACAGTATATATACACCTGTAACACTACATTATACACATCTACAGTATATATACACCTGTAACACTACATTATACACATCTACACTATATATACACCTGTAACACTATGTTATACACATCTACAGTATATATACACCTGTAACACTATGTTATACACATCTACAGTATATACACCTGTAACACTGTTATACACACCTACAGTATATATACACCTGTAACACTACAATATACACATCTACAGTATATACACCTGTAACACTACGTTATACACATCTGCAGTATATATACACCTGTAACACTACATTATACACACCTACAGTATATATACACCTTTAACACTACAATATACACATCTACAGTATATATACACCTGTAACACTACATTATACACATCTACAGTATATATACACCTGTAATACTACATTATACACATCTACAGTATATATACACCTGTAACACTATAATATACACATCAGCGGTATATATACACCTGTAACACTACAATATACACATCAGCGGTATATATACACCTGTAACACTACATTATACACATCTACAGTATATATACACCTGTAACACTACATTATACACATCTACAGTATATATACACCTGTAACACTACAATATACACATCAGCGGTATATATACACCTGTAACACTACATTATACACATTTACAGTATATATACTGTACACCTGTAACACTACAATATACACATCTACAGTATATATACACCTGTAACACTACAATATACACATCTACAGTATTTATACACCTGTAACACTACATTATACACATCTACAGTATATATACACCTGTAACACTACAATATACACATCAGCGGTATATATACACCTGTAACACTACATTATACACATCTACAGTATATATACACCTGTAACACTACATTATACACATTTAGAGTATATACACCTGTAACACTACATTATACTCATCTACAGTATATATGCACCTGTAACACTACATTATACACATCTACAGTATATATACACCTGTAACACTACAATATCCACATCTACAGTATATATACACCTGTAACACTACAATATACACATCTACACTATATATAAACCTGTAACACTATGTTATACACATCTACAGTATATATACACCTGTAACACTACATTATACACACCTACAGTATATATACACCTGTAACACTACATTATACACACCTACAGTATATATACACCTGTAACACTACATTATACACACCTACAGTATATATACACCTGTAACACTACATTATACACACCTACAGTACACCTGTAACACTACATTATACACACCTACAGTATATACACCTGTAACACTACATTATACACATCTACAGTATATATACACCTGTAACACTACAATATACACATCTACAGTATATAAACCTGTAACACTACATTATACACATCTACAGCATATACACCTGTAACACTACAATATACACATCTACAGTATATATACACCTGTAACACTACAATATACACATCTACAGTATATATACACCTGTAACACTACAATATACACATCAGCGGTATATATACACCTGTAACACTACATTATACACATCTACAGTATATATACACCTGTAACACTACATTATACACATCTACAGTATATATACACCTGTAACACTACATTATACACATCTACACTATATATACACCTGTAACACTATGTTATACACATCTACAGTATATATACACCTGTAACACTATGTTATACACATCTACAGTATATACACCTGTAACACTACATTATACACATCTACAGTATATATACACCTGTAACACTACATTATACACACCTACAGTATATATACACCTGTAACACTACAATATACACATCTACAGTATATATACACCTGTAACACTACATTATACACACCTACAGTATATATACACCTGTAACACTACAATATACACATCTACAGTATATACACCTGTAACACTACATTATACACATCTACAGTATATATACACCTGTAACACTACATTATACACACCTACAGTATATATACACCTGTAACACTACAATATACACATCTACAGTATATACACCTGTAACACTACATTATACACATCTACAGTATATATACACCTGTAACACTACAATATACACATCTACAGTATATAAACCTGTAACACTACATTATACACATCTACAGCATATAAACCTGTAACACTACAATATACACATCTACAGTATATATACACCTGTAACACTACAATATACACATCTACAGTATATATACACCTGTAACACTACAATATACACATCAGCGGTATATATACACCTGTAACACTACATTATACACATCTACAGTATATATACACCTGTAACACTACATTATACACATCTACAGTATATATACACCTGTAACACTATGTTATACACATCTACAGTATATATACACCTGTAACACTATGTTATACACATCTACAGTATATACACCTGTAACACTACATTATACACATCTACACTATATCTACACCTGTAACACTATGTTATACACATCTACAGTATATATACACCTGTAACACTATGTTATACACATCTACAGTATATACACCTGTAACACTACATTATACACATCTACAGTATATATACACCTGTAACACTACATTATACACACCTACAGTATATATACACCTGTAACACTACAATATACACATCTACAGTATATACACCTGTAACACTACATTATACACACCTACAGTATATATACACCTGTAACAATACAATATACACATCTACAGTATATATACACCTGTAACACTACATTATACACATCTACAGTATATATACACCTGTAACACTACATTATACACATCTACAGTATATATACACCTGTAACACTACATTATACACATCTACAGTATATATACACCTGTAACACTGTTATACACACCTACAGTATATATACACCTGTAACACTACAATATACACATCTACAGTATATACACCCCTGTAACACTACATTATACACACCTACAGTATATATACCCCTGTAACACTACATTATACACATCTACAGTATATATACACCTGTAACACTACATTATACACATCTACAGTGTATATACACCTGTAACACTGTTATACACACCTACAGTATATACCCCCCTGTAACACTACATTATACACACCTCCAGTTTATATACCCCTGTAACACTATGTTATACACATCTACAGTATTTACACCTGTAACACTACATTATACACATCTACAGTATATATATATACCTGTAACACTACAATATACACATCTACAGTATATATACACCTGTAACACTATGTTATACACATCTACAGTATATATACACCTGTAACACTACATTATACACACCTACAGTATATATACACCTGTAACACTACAATATACACATTTACAGTATATATACACCTGTAACACTATGTTATACACACCTACAGTATATATACACCTGTAAAACTACAATATACACATCTACAGTATATACACCTGTAACACTATGTTATACACACCTACAGTATATATACACCTGTAACACTACATTATACACATCTACAGTATATATACACCTGTAACACTACATTATACACATCTACAGTATATATACACCTGTAACACTACAATATACACATCAGCGGTATATATACACCTGTAACACTACATTATACACATTTACAGTATATATACTGTACACCTGTAACACTACAATATACACATCTACAGTATATATACACCTGTAACACTACAATATACACATCTACAGTATTTATACACCTGTAACACTACATTATACACATCTACAGTATATATACACCTGTAACACTACAATATACACATCAGCGGTATATATACACCTGTAACACTACATTATACACATCTACAGTATATATACACCTGTACCACTACATTATACACATTTAGAGTATATACACCTGTAACACTACATTATACTCATCTACAGTATATATACACCTGTAACACTACATTATACACATCTACAGTATATATACACCTGTAACACTACAATATCCACATCTACAGTATATATACACCTGTAACACTACAATATACACATCTACACTATATATAAACCTGTAACACTATGTTATACACATCTACAGTATATATACACCTGTAACACTACATTATACACACCTACAGTATATATACACCTGTAACACTACATTATACACACCTACAGTATATATACACCTGTAACACTACATTATACACACCTACAGTATATATACACCTGTAACACTACATTATACACACCTACAGTATATATACACCTGTAACACTACATTATACACACCTACAGTACACCTGTAACACTACATTATACACACCTACAGTATATACACCTGTAACACTACATTATACACATCTACAGTATATATACACCTGTAACACTACAATATACACATCT
>NC_071121.1:335000-400000 GCF_024256425.1 Clarias gariepinus
CATGTTTGCTGTCAGTGTATATCCACAGCTCGAACATGACATGACCTCCAGTGCTCGCTTGGGTTTCAATCTGTCGTAATGAATCTGTGAGTGTGGATGTGAGGTGAAGGACGTGTTTGCCAGGCAGATAAACATCTGAGAGAGGTTTGGGTGCATCAGGATTTCACACTTCAGTTTGATTAAAGCTCCGGGTTCCTAAGAGGTGCAACAGATAAGCGTTCATCCAAAAGTCAGGTGACCACATCAAGTCTAGATCTTGGTGATGCCACAGCCATGTGTAGTGAGACAGAGAGCGTAATTGGACCTGCTGTCTGAGTGGGAGGAGCATACTTTGTCTCCTGTCGTGGAATTGGTCAATGGTGGGAGTCTGAGTATGTGGAAGAGGGCAGATAATGCTTTCCTCGTGGTGTGTGAAGCCGTCTCGGAGAAAGCACGTGTTAGATGTCACTGTCCTTCGTGGTAGCTGTCACATGACAGGGAGGAGCTGGGGGAACTGACCAAGACTAAATCAGGAACTGAATCAGGGGCTAAATTGGGGAATGAAAGGAACCTTAGAGCTCTAAACTTAAACCTGAACAGAGAAGTGAGTGAACGAGTTTTTCTGTTTATTCTTCACGGAGGGTTTTAATTTTATTTATTGGTTCTTTGACACACACACACTGTTCTTTATGTTTTGAACAGAACCCTGGTGTGGTGTGTTCTTCCTCTCAGTACATTTCTTTACAAGAGCACTCTCGAGGAATCACACTCAGCTTTGAGGAGACTGAGATCTCCCTCCACTTCCAGGTGACCTCCAGGCCAGAAAATATGCAACAGAAACACATTTATGGTGTCACATTATTAAAAGCCACACTCGTTAAAAAGCCTCGGACTGGCCTTTTTCTCCGAATTCTACAAGTGAATTATTCCCAAACTCACTCATTACACACACTCGAAACACGCTAATTAGTGTTGAAACGCGCATTAGAAGCTGCGTGCATCCCCATGTTTACACCCGATCTATATGCACTTAAGACTTTGGAGGCGTTTGATACGGTAAAACATCACTGTTTCTTTTTTATCCTACAGGTGGCGCTCTAAACTATTTACACACTTTTATTCCGTGTGGTAGGAGTGAATTATTCGCTAAGGTTGTTTAAAACGAATAATGATGGCGGATGACGGAGAGACGCGCTGCTCAGTAACGATGTAGTTTTGTGTTTCATGTGAAGTTAAATGTTAAACTCTTGTATTTGAAGTTAGTTTGTAGAGTTTAAACGCTGCTTCTGTTCCTTAAGTGAGAAAACTCGTGTTATAAGGAACGAGCTACATTTAATTACTCATGTTAAATTCATTTGTGAAGCTGCAGGATAAAATAAGATAAGGTCTAAAACTTTGGAGTTCTGATTTCAGTTGTTTTAAAAGTTCAGGATCTTAAAATTGCAAAAAAATTAAAATATCTAAATCAAATCGGTATGTTTATAAATTAATGCTCCTTACAGAATCGCAATATTAATGGAATCGGCACCGCGGTATCTTTATAATATCCATGTCTCGTGATATTATACTGCTGATTCCTGTCTCTGATTATCTATTTAATTATCTAATCTTTTTGGTCTAATCTGCTGCGCCGCGTGCTCTGTGCTCAGACGATGGTTGTGCTAATAAAAGAGGTTCAGATTTTCAGTCCGACGCACGAGTAAGAGTTCTTCTTGATTCCGAGCCAGGAGACGGACCCATAGGTGTGAAGTGACTCTGTGAGTCAGGTGAGTCGGAGCTATGGAGTCAGAGGCGGTGAGGTTCTACATCAGCCTGGTTGAACATTTTGCACGACTCTGGTGTGAAGTGCGTCTCGGGTACAGAGTTTCTCTTAGAGAACAAACAGCTCAGTGTTGGCCGGAGGACGGCTGCCGGCGTGATGAGTTTGGCACGGCGCTTATCTGAGCTCTGACTCTGCACTCAACAGCGGCTCTGTTCTCCGCCTGCGCTCGGACTTTATACAGAACCCAAACCTTGCTGCTGCTCGGCGCTCCGGCCCGCGTGTTTAACATTCCTCTGGTGTTCCTCAAAGACAAGGCCAAGTAAAGCCCTAAATAAACACACACAAATACATATTTTAATGTGGTGTGTGTACCTACGTGCATGTGTGTGTGTGTGTGTCTGCCATCACTGGAGTGTATTCAGGTGCTTCATGTCTGTGTGTTGCTGACAGATTTATTATCTGTGTATCACAGCGTGATGATTGTCAGCTCACGAGTTCACGTCTGCAGATTCTCCACTGACCCTCTGGGTGTTAAACTCACACCGTCACACTGAAACATCCAGACAAGCGAGTGTACTTGGTAATATAGTGAAGATTTGTGTAAGGAGTCTCCAGTGCGAGGAGTCTCCAGGATGGAGGAGTTTCCCAGTCACATGACACGCTGCATGTTTTAGAAAGACGGGTGAGACAGCGAGTGTTTATAGCGGCTGTAACATCAGAGACAACACGAACTCACTTTAAACAGGAACAGATATACAGTACCTCACTCTGATATACAGTACCTCACTCAGATATACAGTACCTCACTCTGTATATCACTCTCGGACTCTCTGTACGTCACTCTCAGATGTACAGTACCTCACTCTTTAACAGGTAAAATTCTCATTGATTCATTGATGTGGTTTAAAAAAAATTAAATACTTTAAGACGCTTTAAGCTCCTAAATCCATTTTAATTGTCGCAAAGCAGCTTTACACCATCAAAAGAATTATTTAAGTGTGTATGAGATGTGAGTGTGTGTGTGTGTGTGTGTGTGTGTGTGTGTGTGTGTATGAGATGTGAGTGTGTGTGAATCAGAATGATCAGATCGTCCCTGATGAACGAGCCGAGGGCGACGGTGCTGAGGGAAAAACTCCCTGAGATGGTAATAGGAAGAAACCTTGAGAGGAACCAGACTCAACAGGGAACCCATCCTCATCTGGGTGATAACAGATAGCAGGGATTGATCTGCACTCATACTGTGTGTTAGGAGAAGGTCGAGAAGTGAGAGCTCCTTTTTCAGTAGGATGGACACACACTGCCCCGCCCGAACACACACACTCTCCCTCAACTCTACTCCAATTACCTATAAACCCCAGATAGTTTTCAGAGCCCCGCCCCCCCCCCCCCCCCATCATGTGTGAGTGTGTGTTTTAACATGAATATAAGTTTTATACTTTCTGCTCAGTTTATAACACACACACACACACACACACACACACACCTTATTTACATAATGAAACATTCTCTGTGCCCAATAAAATGCTGTCATTAACTGTGTAATTAGTGTGTGTGTGTGTGTGTGTGTGTGTGTGTGTGTGGATTACAGCTGGTCTTATGGAATGTGTTGAAACATGGGCTTAGTGCGGGTTTATTGATCAAGCAGCATGAGGTCACACACACACACACACACACACACACAAGACCACATACTAATCATGTATTTAATATTTTTCAGACCTGTGCAAAAAAAAAAACATTTAAAAGTGGGCATGAGTTGTTTTGTTTAAATATCAGTTCTCTCTGAGCAGTGTGTGTGTGTGTGTGTGTGTGTGTACATTTAGTTCCTTAAAGTGGGCGTGTCCCACAGCGCAGGTTGTTTATGAGGTGTGATGTGATCATCAATTATTAAATAAATTATTAAATTATGGAAAATCACCACACTGTAACTCATAAATATGCACATCTGGGAGATTGGTGGCCTGGGGTGGAGGTCGTGACCCCGAGGGAGTGCTGCAGTCACACACTCTGGTGTGGGGTTCTACAGAGAACCGATAAAGAACACGTACAGGTTTTAATCGTCACAGGAGAGAGAAACTAACGAAGACGGCTTTAGTGAGTAATCACTTACTGACCTGATGTGTGTGTGTGTGTGTGTGTGTGTGTGTGTGTTGTCCTGCCAGGTTCTCGAGGTCAGACGAGTTGTCCCGTCACAGACGCTCACACTCCGGAGTGAAACCGTATCAGTGCCACGTCTGTGAGAAGAAATTCGCCCGGAGCGATCACCTGTCCAAACACGTCAAAGTCCACCGCTTTCCCCGAAACAGCAGGACGACGCGCTCTACACACTGACCTCACATAACCCTGTCTCTCTCTCACACACACACACACACACACACACAGATGAGGAGGCGCTCTCCGTGGTGGTGCTGGGATATTTATTGGTGATGAACTGCAGCGTGTCACGTGACACATCGTGATCGTCTCCTGTACAGAAGATATTTCTTCATGTTATTTTAACAGTTTATCAGTTTTATTTTGAAGAGGAGCTCGAACGCAGCAGCACTCACGATCGTTATAACGCATAAGAACTTTCCCATGATGCAGTTCTGCAGAACAAACGTTCATCTCAGCTACTGATCGTAATCAGGACTGTCGTTATGGTATGAGCTACGTGCAGCGAACCGCTGTGGAAGTGGGCGGAGCTTCTGAGGACAGGTGTGACTGAGACGCGGGGATCGGAACGATTGTTATAATTTAATCAAAAACTTAACCAAACCACACTTACACAAACAAGCTGTGTGTGTGTGTGTGTGTGTGTGTGTGTGTGTAAAATATTATACAGAAGATGAAACAGTTTTGATGCAGCAACTCAAATGAGGTCAGGGGTGCCAAAACTTTAATCTTTACTGACCATACAGCACAAGTTTAACATCTGTTAATCTTAAAATAAACACAAGGATACAGCACACACACACACACACACACACACACACTTTTCTGACTGATTCCCTTCATGTTATACAGCCGCTGTCTCACAGCCTGTAAATAATAATATTATAATAAAATATCAGAAATAAATTTGAATGAACTTATAAACATATGAGATCCTAAAGGTCTGGAGACACGACGCTGCTGGATTCACTTTATTATAATCAGGACAACACTGACCAATCCGTGAGCTCGCCGTTAGCTCCGCCCACAACTCGGTTGCGCTGTGGGATTGTGGGTAATTAATCCAGACGGGCTGTCTGGTGTACAACGCTGTTTAAAAACTGTGACTAAGTTTGAAACGGTTTGTGAGGAAACGAGTTATTAATGAGTTGTGATGAGAGGACAGGGTGTGTGTAACCCTGTAACCCGTCTCACACACACACACACACACACACACACATCACAGCTAATGTGTGAAGCAGCTCACCGTCTCCTCAGTATTAATGTTTCTTTTCAGTAAATTCTTCATTTTATGTTTAAATCGTACATTTTCTAGATTTTTGTTCATGTCTTTGTTTTTGTGAAAATGTGGCCGAGCCTTCATCACGGGTTCTTCCTCCTCATCAGGGCCAATGCCTTAATCATACACTCTGATCTGTGAATGTGTGTGTGTGTGTGTGTGTGAGAGAGATGTTTCAGTCACAGGGTTCTGGTTCTGGTTCTACAGAGCCGTGTGCCGTTGCAAGCGAGGCCTCAGACGCACCTGCACGGTTCAGAGAGGACGCTCTCAGTGGGAACCCGGGCCGCGGTCACAGCTGGACTAACCATACGATCCGGCACCCTGAGGGTCCGGTACTCGCCTGCTGTGAGACACGCTGCTAACGGAGAACTTCACTGAACTGTTCTCGAGCATCTCTGTGCCAAAGTTAAACCCAGGACTCTATAGAACACTTACAACAGCTGGTTTATCTCGTGAAAGCGCAGACACACAGCTCAGGAACTTCTCTCACTGCAGACGGTACCAGAACCTCAAGTGTGTTCCAGCTCAGGTCCGGGTGTAGGCTTTAGGACTACGTTAGGTTCATTGTGTAAACCGTACAGTGACACGACGACTCACTGAAAAATCTTTCTCAAAATGCTTGAAAATGAGCTCGGTACCTGAGTACCCTTAGGTCCGGTCCGGACCACTTTTTGGTTCTCTACATCAAGTCAGCACAGGGAGCCAAAACTTTTACATTCCCCCTGACGGATGTGAAACATTTCTGAAGCGATGATGATTTTATTTTATCTCAGTAATAAATGTATGTACATTAACACACACACACACACACACACAGAACCGAGCTTTATCAGAAACACACTCAGCTCTGATAGTGTACATGTTCACAATAATAATGTAAACAGTGTAAATAATAGCAAGTAATAATGTATATTATATATAAATAAATATATATTTTCTTCTTGTGTATATTTACAAATAAAAAGGAAAAGTCTTTGAAGTTGAGTCATTTTGATGTGAAATGTGAGTCATCGCTCATCTCTTTACACACTGTAAACTTTACACTGCACTCTAACTTTACAGTTAACAACATGCTAGGTCAAAGGTCATGAGGCTGCGTTCACACGGGTCACGTGATCAAACTGGAATAATTCACTGGAGATGTTTCTGAAACACTCGAGATGATAATTGTGTTAATGATAAACATCTTAGCAAGTCGTCTGTACAGTAGGTTGACTCCGCCCAGCCTGCCTTGATTGACAGATGACATTATCGCTAAATCAGCCACTGGAAAAAACAGTGTTGTAAAATAAAAGCATGAAAATAAACATTTGATATAAACTACTGGAATTAAATAAAAGGCTCTTCAGTGTTGTGGGAAAACGATCAGGATGAGTTAATATTCTATAATAATCAGCAGATGTTTAATGCAGGATCAGAAGCGTTTCATAATTCCAGGGCGTTCGAGTCAAAGCAGGACTTTCCATTGTGCAGAATAAGAGAACAGTTCCGAGAAGAAACTCTCCCTTTATTAAATTCTCCCGGATCGTCACAGACGTTCAGACGTTTTACTGAGACTCAGAGTCTCATCACCGCACCGTGACTCAAGTCCCGCTTTGACCTGAACACCATTTATAATAACCTAAAATTGTTTAGTTCAAAAGTCGTTCAGGAAAAGTGTGAACTGTTTCACAAACTCATCTTCATATATATATTTATTTTAGTGTTTCATCTTATTTATTTCAGAATGTCTTATTTAATTATTTGATTATTTAATTATTTAATTATTTGATTATTTGTATGTGAATGTAAACACGCTGGAGTGTAAACATGCATGTAAGATCTCACACACACACACACACACACACACACACAGTATAATGACTACAACTTCATCTTACTGCTCCAACTTACTGTCAGTACACGTCACACACATATCATACACACACACACACACACACACACACACATGATAAAGAGATGAATAACAATTAAACCAAATCAGATCAGATAAAACCTTGACCTTCCGTGGCACACACGTATGTATTGTACCTTATGTGTAATGTGTGTGTGTGTGTGTGTGTGTGTGTGAGAGAGAGAGAGAGAGAGAGTGTAAATTCTCAGGTTCTGATTGAGATCAAGTTTCAGTCTGTGTGCTTCTGGGTTTGTTTTCCGGCCAAAATGTGTTCCAGAAACTTTATGGGTTTATTTTTGGTGTGTGTGTGTGTGTGTGTTCATTCTGACTGAGGCACTGTTGTCTCACACACACACACACACACACACACACACACACCAGTCATTGGCCTGTACAACACACACGGTGTGTGACTGCAGTTATGGAGGAGCTCAGCCCGTGAGGAGAGGGGCGAGAAACAAAATGTTCTGACATAATAATCCTGTGTGGCAGTGAGCCACGCCCGTGCCACGCCCGTGTCCTCACAGTGATGTCACGTTTTCCTCCACCTCACTCACCCCTCCCACCTGTGGAGGATGGCATGGCAAGTTGCTTTGAGTGATGTTTTGTGTGTGTGTGTGTGTGTGTGTATGTGTGTGTGCGTGTGTGTGTGTGTGTGTGTGTGTGTGTGTGTTCAGGACTCTTTACTAACAGTTGAGTTTCCAGTCGGAGTTGAGAGAGAGTAAAGAGAATAAAACTCAGGACTCTGGACTCGGGGCTGCTGGCAGCTCAGACGCTCCTGAACACAAAGCGGCGTTTGTTAGCGCGCGAGGCCGCGTTTCTACAGAAAGAAGTTTGTTGGGAGAAAATAAATAAGACAATTAACGACAGGGAGCGAATTCACCTGGAGTCTGTGCAAAAACCTCCTGCATGAACACCACATGGGGATGGGTTTACATCGAATGTAGAGAAACTAATTTCCCTTTTTCTGCTCAGATCTCAGCGCAGTGAAGCTGATGATGGAATCATCTTCATGTCAGCTTTACACATCAAAAGAATTATTTAAGTTTGTATGAAATGTGAATTTGTATGAATCAAAATGGTCAGATCGTCCCTGATGAACGAGACGAGGGCGACGGTGCTGAGGGAAAAACTCCCTGAGATGGTAATAGGAAGAAACCTTGAGAGGAACCAGACTCAACAGGGAACCCATCCTCATCTGGGTGAAACAGAAAGCAGTAAATGATCTGCATTTATACAGTGTGTAGGGTGGGAGGCAGTTCAGCTATAATAGCTGATGTTAATTGATGTTAATATGGAGTCCAGGTAGTTATTGAAGACCCAGGTAGACTTGTAAGAAGTTCCAGTCATGAACTATCGAACTGTCAAGTCCCCAGAGAAACAGTTGCCAACACCAGTCAAGGCCAGAACCATTTTCTAGGTAGAGAGAATCATTCCCAGACACCAGACGCATCCCAGAGAGACACACGGGGCATCCAGGTGACGAGATCTTCAGCCAGAAGCGGGGCACCAGGATGGGTCAGACAGGTCCGGAGGGCAGAGGGAGTCTGGATCACTGGCAGCTCAGGAACGACATGTGTAGCTCGACAGAGAGAGAGAAAGAGAAAGAGGGGGAGAAAGAGAAGAAGAGGAGAGATGGCAGTTAGGTATGGTCACAGTCACACAATGTATAATGTGAACGTATATTAACTGTAAAGTGCAAGCAGAGACTCCGGCAGGACTAACTATGACATCATAACTAAAAGGGAGGAGCCAGAAGGAAACACAAACATGAGGGGGAACTGAGATGTAAAGTAACCAATCACCTCACCGTCAGCAAACCTGAGTGATCAATGAGAGTGAGGAAGACAGCATCCAAACATACCAGTTCACCATAATACTCTACGTCCATGAGTCCCCCAGATCTGCTCCTTTACCTAAGGCTAATCTATTTATAAAAATGCTTGGCTAAATAAATAGGTTTTTAGCCTGGACTTAAACACTGAGACTGTGTCTGAGTCCCGAACACTATTTGGAAGACTATTCCATAATTTTGGGGCTTTGTAGGAAAAAGCTCCGCCCCCAGCTGTAGTTTAAATAATACGCGGTACTGATAAGCAGCCTGTATCCTTTGATCGCACACATCACACAGCAAACAGCACACTTTCATACTTTTATACAGTTTATATAAACATCCGAAGCGTGCTCCTGTCTCTGATCAGATCAGCACATGAGGGTTTTTTTTTCTTTTTAAAGTATGAGGAACAGCACATGTGGCAGATGTTTCTAATACAAATGAAATGGTTTAAATTCACACATAACCCTCAGCGTGCATGATACTCACACTTTACACACTTCCCATGTCTCCTGAACGTCTCCACGCCGGCTTGCACAAACTCCACAACGCTGTGGTCATGTGTCAGTGAGAAGTGTGCAACACGAGGGACTCGGGATACAGATGTATATAAAGAAACGTTACAGATCGATGTAACACATAGAGAAATATGGGAATTTACAAACTCCTCAAAGCATGCACCTTTACTAATGTTAAAACATAATATTAATAACTCATAACTAATATTTATTTAATAAGAACAATTAGCTCTGATGCATAAAGGTAGAAAACGTCATTGTTGTCAGTTCATGTTCTCGCTTGTCACACAGACTGTGGATTTTTTCCCTGTACAAGCACTGTACACACACACACACACACACACACACACACTGTTCTTGTTGTTGTTGTTGTTAGAAAACGCTATTGACCTTCGAGAAACGTTGACTTTAACAGACTGCAGCTTTAAACGTGTGATTGTGAGACGACGTGTTTACGCTGCTCGGCTCGTCCTGACGTGAGCTCGTGGCCTGACCGCCGTGTCGCCGACCCTCCGCCCCATGCCGTCAGTGACGGTGACTCTGTCAATATTTGTCTAAACTGGGATGAAAAGGGGATTATCAGGAAGTGTGTGACGTTAATGTGGTTCGAACATCGGACGCCCGGGACGTGTCGGTCCTCCGTAAGACAAAGACTGGTTTAAATCAGTGATGTTTAAGTTAATATTCATGTTATTTTCCATTCGTGTGCTTGTTACGGAGGAACCAGAAATCCCAGTTATAATTTATAGACTGTGTTTTTTATTAAGTAATAAATTTGTCTTATTTTGTGTTTAAATTAGTTCCTTTAACTTCAAATGATAAAACTGCAAGGCTTTAAGAACGAACCCGGCCCAGGGATTGAATTTATTAATAACTATTGTCTTGTGAAATGTTTTCCAGAGGAACGTCTCAGTTTACGAGCTGTTGCACAGTTCTCCTCTCCAGATGTAGGATTGCAGAAGGTTTTGTTGTTGTTGTTTGTGTTTTTTATTTTCTGGGCTGTTAAACGCATGCGGTAAAAGCATATGGACCGAATTTGGCCGGAACGACTGTCAGAGCTCCAGGAATCAGGATCTGATCTCCAAAATCTGCTGGAATATCACAGAGACGATGGAGCAGCAAGATGGATTTAATCAACACAACATCTGCTGAAACGCAATCTCCCTGACAAAAGCGTTTTGATTTTCCTTCTCATAATGATGCAGGAGGATAAAAGATGAATACAGATCAATATTCCAAATAAAACTCTTTGAACATGAAATGATATAAATATAAATGTATAAGTGTAAGTCAGAACACTGTGTAACGCAGTAACAGTGTGATGAAGATCATCCAATAAATGTCCACGTGTGCTTCTGTTCCTCAGCAAGAGAACTCCAGTTCTGTGTAACAAAGAGAACCAAGAGCAGGATTAACATTCTGTATGCACCGACATCCCCCCTTATCCACCACCCCCTCGCAAAAAAAAAACAAAAAAACAGATGGACTAATCAGAACCTGAACCTGAGAGAGGAGGGCGACGCCCGAGTGCCAGAATGCCTGCAGGAAATCACCATGTGTTGTGTAACGTAAAAAAACAAGACAACAACTAAATAACTTTAACACTCTGAACATTTGCTCGGCTGGACTTAACCCTCACCTCACACCGCCAGGCTGATGATCAGATGCAGATTTAAACCAGGTTTAAGTTAGTCCTTTAGACCCAGGCAGCTTGTGCCATTCATCTCCTGGTTTGGTTCTTTTGTGGCAAACACATTCAATGTAGATCATGAGTGTTAATTTAATGTCGTGCTTTATTAAACCCCATCAACTTATCCAGGGTGATCAGCACTCACGGGCCTTAGACTGAAGATCTTCACACAGAAATAGTTCCTGAGTTTCCTGAACATCAACTGTCCCTTTGTAAGGTGTCCCAGACACACATGACTCCAACATCACTGTCAGGTTTCTCATTACGTCTTCAATGTAGATCTTTAACACAAATGAACAGGAACGACAGTCCAGAGGAGGTTTACAAAATGAAGGAGCTGCTGGTCAATTTTGAGAAGATTGAGAAGTTAAATACTTACCACTTATCTCCTGTGTAGAGTCACGTGTTCCTGGAGCCTGTCCCAGGTATCAGAGTGCCCAGAGGAAACCCATCAATCACAGGGAGAACAGGTAAACTCGCCCACACACACACACACACACACACACACAGAGTAAAGAAGAGACACAATCCCCCAACTCTGGACGTGTGATGTACTGTAACAGGGCTAACAACCAATCCACCGTGCCAACCCACAAGTGCACACTCTTAATCCGCAGGATCACAGTGGAGGGAGTCCCACACTTCATCACTCTGGTTGTATTCTCTATGATCTGCAAACACTGAGACAGAAGTAGGCACAGCACCACCTTTACTATTCCACAGACTGCTGAAGGTCAGGTAGAGGAAGTTCAGATTGCCCTAATGCCTCTTCACATCCTCCCACAAAAGCACAACAAATGCATCCTGATGGAAACATCACTGCATGGTATAGAAACACCACTGCTTTGGACCAAAAAGCCAGAGAATGACCTAAGCTTACTACTGCTGAACATCTTCCAGACCTGCAGGTCATCTACTGTACATCTGGTGATGCTGAGAGATGCCTGGGAGAAAAATCTAAGAACTTGAGTCACCCAAACCAAGCCCTGTTCTGGTTATTGTACTGGAGTAAACACAGCCACGGCATGAGAACCAGCATGGAGCGCTCCAGCAGGAGCTACTCACCCTGAGCGCCTGGGGCTCTTAACGAAACCTTCGATCACTGATATCATTTATTATTATCATTTCTTGAACACACTCTCACACACCCAGCTGCACTGATGAGAACCTGGACTGTTCTATTATATTATTCACTGCATCACACACACACACACACACACCTTGTGAAGGACATCCGCATATCTATAGTGTGTATAGTATACTGTACATCAGATGTACCTACACGTTTTCTCTGGGATGGGCGGGGCTGGGTGGGGCTCTGATCTTTGGTTCCCTCTCCATTAAAGGCCCCACCCACTACACTAGAACACCGTGTGTGTTCAATTCAATTTTATTCAATTTTATTTGTATAGAGCTTTTAACAATTGTCATTGTCGCAAAGCAGCTTCACACAATCAAAAGAATCATTTAAGTGTGTATGAGATGTGAGTGTGTGTGAATCAGAATGATCAGATCGTCCCTGATGAGCGAGCCGAGGGTGACGGTGCTGAGGGAAAAACTCCCTGAGATGGTAATAGGAAGAAACCTTGAGAGGAACCAGACTCAACAGGGAACCCATCCTCATCTGGGTGATAACGGATAGCAGGGATAGATCTGCACTCATACTGTGTGTTAGGTTTGTTAGCCATTTCAGCTAGAACAGTTGATGTTGTGGGTTCAGTGTGGAGCTTAGAGCTGTGAATGAGGCCAGTGACACACACACTCACACACTTTTATTTTGTAATGAAATTAGCTCAGATAAACAGTCAGTCTTGGGCTGGATAAGGGGCAAATTAGTAAAGAAACTAATGGGAACCACAGGCAGGAACCACGGTGCAGGAACCACAGGCAGGAACCACAGGCAGGAACCACGGTGCAGGAACCACAGGGAGGAACCACAGGCAGGAACCACGGTGCAGGAACCACAGGCAGGAACCACGGTGCAGGAACCACAGGGAGGAACCACAGGCAGGAACCACGGTGCAGGAACCACAGGCAGGAACCACGGTGCAGGAACCACAGGCAGGAACCACAGGCAGGAACCACGGTGCAGGAACCACAGGCAGGAACCACAGGCAGGAACCACGGTGCAGGAACCACAGGGAGGAACCACAGGCAGGAACCACAGGCAGGAACCACGGTGCAGGAACCACGGTGCAGGAACCACAGGCAGGAACTACTCTAGAGAAACCACAGTGCAGTGTTATGACCCAGTCTAGGGTTAGATCTCACACTGCGAGTGAGGGTAAGAGGTTGTGTGTGAGGTGGTGTAGGATTGCAAAAGTGATACGATGTGCCTTCAGTTAGAGCGTTAGAGTGCTGCATAACACACAGACGAGGCTTTTAAAGTTGGTGACATCGGACCATATTGGGCTCCGTGTGGGTAGACAGAAGAAACACAGTGTCCATGTCGACGATTCATGAGGCAAAGATAAAAGTGTGTTATAAAATATGAACACTATCTATTTATTTATTTAATTAAAATATGGAGAAATGGATCTTGCCTTTAATGTGCTGTAGGTGTAATTCAGTTAATAATGTGAAGGTATCAGAGGCTTCACTGTGTATTATGGGTGGATTATTGTGTTTGAAACACATTTACACACATAAGAATGAACTGCAGAGCCGGACAGTAACAGGGTACATTTACTTGAGTACAGAACTTAAGTACAATTTTGAGGGATCTGTACTTCACTCGAGTATCATTTTTGGGGAGTACTCATGACTTTACTCAAGTACATTTGAGAGGGAAATATTGTACTCTTAACTCCGCTACATTTCCATCCATAAGCCTGAGTACCCGTTACTTTTCCTAAAAAAAAAGGAAAAAAGAAAAATCTCAGAAACCCCTCAATTTGTTGTTTCTCTCTCAAACATTTGATTGAATTGAAGTAGAGTACACACACACACACACACACACACATGAGTTGTCAAACATAGATTGTGTAAAATGTTGTTATTCAGCTGAAAGTATTTTCTCCTGCCTTTGCCTGAATGTCAATGTGAGAGGAAGGGGCTTAATATTGTCACTCAAATGAGCAGAATTTAATTTTTTCCTTATTTGTACGCGACCTAAACACAGCGGATTAACTGATTTTCTTTAATCACTTATTATCACTATATTGCCTTTGCAGGTTTATTGATTTGATTGATGAAAAAACATGAGAAACTCACATGTACACACAATTGTTAGATGAATTTTCTTTTCTGATATTACACATTAATGTAAGCTGAGCATTTGCTTTGATGTTCTTGAGTATGAAAAAGATGAAAATGACTTGATTTTACTTTCAGTACGTCTGCATTATTTAGGGTATTAACATTAACATTTTTCATAACTGCATGTAAAATGTTTCTGTACATAAATGTAAGCACTGTGGCAGAGGTAATGCATTATTTAGAAAATGTATTCTTGTACTCTTGATACTCAAGTACTTTTAAAAACAAGTAGTTTCACTTAAGTAGAAATCTGACTGTAGTACTTTTACTTGTACTTGAGTAAAATTTAACAAGAGGTATCTGTACTTTTACTCAAGTAATGAACCTGTGTACTCTGTCCACCTCTGATGAACTGAGTGAAAACGGTGTTTTATATCACTGTGTGTTGAAAGATGACAAGTGAGGGCTGAAAGTTCAGTATAACAGAAGATGTGGAGAAGTTCATATGGAGTCCAGTTCATTATTAGAGGCTTAGGTAGACTGTAGGAAACTCCAGTCCTGAACTATCGAGCGACTGCAGTCACGAGTCCTCAGAGAACATCTGTCTGCATCAGGTAAGGACAGGACCATCTTCATGGGAAAGTGAAACCGTCCCCAGACACCACACGCATCCCAGACAGACCACACGGGGCGTCCATGTGACGAGATCTCCAACCAGAAGAGGGACACCAGGACGAGTCAGACAGGTCCAGGGGGCAGAGGGGGTCTGGATCACTGGCGGCTCAGGAGAGACGTGTAGTGGGTCAGAGAGAGAGAGGAAGAGAAGAGAAGAAGAGATACCAGTTAGGTCTGGTTGCAGTCACATAATGTATAATGTGAATGTATATTAACTGTAGAGTGCAAGCAGAGACTTCGGCAGGACTAACTATGACATCATAACTAAAAGGGAGGAGCCAGAAGGAAACACAGACATGAGGGGGAACTGAGATGTAAAGCAACCAATCACCTCACCGTCAGCAAACCTGAGTGATCAATAAGAGTGAGGAAGACAGCATCCAAACATACCAGTTCACCATAATACTCTACGTCCATGAGTCCCCCAGATCTGCTCCTTTACCTAAGGCTAATCTATTTATAAAAATGCTTGGCTAAATAAATTGATTTTAAGCCTAGACTTAAACATTGAGACTGTGTCTGAGTCCCGAACACTATTTGGAAGACTATTCCATAATTTTGGGGCTTTGTAAGAAAAAGCTCCGCCCCCAGCTGTAGTTTTAATAATACGCGGTACTGACAAGCAGCCTGCATCCTTTGATCGAAGTAGGCGTGGCGGATCGTAAGACACTAGCAGTTCGCTCAGGTACTGCGGCGCGAGACCATTTAATGCTTTATGCAAAAATGCGAAATTTCACAGGGAGAAAATGGAGTGAAGATAAGATAGGGGTGATGTGCTCATATCTTCTGGTTCTAGTGAGGACTCTCGCTGCTGCATTCTGGACTAGCTGAAGCTTGAGGTGCTTATTTCTGAGGTGAAACAATGCTATTACGATAATATTATCTACATGAGCTTCAAATAAAAGGCTGGAATCTATAATCACACTGAGGTCTTTTACTGTTGCACTTGATATATAGAACTTCTGTTTAAAAGTTAATTAACACCCTCTCTTATGTAAAAAGCAGTGGGCCTAAAACAGAACCCTGTGGAACAGCAAACTCCACTTTAGAATATGCAAAATAGTCGCCATTTAAATCTACAAACTGATAATGATCAGTTAAATAGGATCTGAGCCAGGAGAGGGCTGTTCCCTTTATTCCTACTACATTTTCTATTCTGTGAAGAAGAATACTATGAACAATGGCATCAAAAGCTACACTAGCTTCCAGAGCAGAAAAACACTAAAGCACAAATAAAGAAGAACATTTGTTAAGAAATAAAAAAAATCAAATATAATTTAATCTGATCTATCTGCTTTAAATGAGTTTTGAAGAACTTACTGTAAGACTTGAGAGAATGTTCCTTTGACCTCTCAGTGTGATCACCATGGAGAAGAGGATGGAGGAGCGGAGGAGAAATAAGGGGCATGTCAGGAAATAACCAGAACAGAAACCCAATATACTGTGTGTGTGTGTGTGTGTGTGTGTGTGTGTGCGTGTGTGTTCAGTCGCATTGACATTGTGGATGTGTTTTAGCAACATTCCCACGCTGAAGAAGAAGAGGTTTTCTGTCCATCTGAGGCAGAAGCTCTGGCTGAAGCTCCTTCAGAACATCAGAGGTAAATTTCTGTAATGTGTGTGTTTATTCATCTGCACTTTAACTCTTGGTTCTCAGCAGGTTCCTGAGCCATGAACTCACCTTTACACCACTGAATACACACACATACAAACACAAACACACACACTGGAGATATGTTGGAGGAATGTTTCACTGTTGAAGCAGAGATCAAGTTTACTTTCCAGGCTCTCTCTCATTCTCTCACACACACACACACACACAACTTGACATTTTCAGAGACTGAATCGTTCTGAAGGTGATGAGTGAAGTTTATAGTGCTCAACACTCCTGCTGTTCTTTACTTTAGACAGAGTATGTGTGTGTGTGTGTGTGTGTCAACTGTGGTGTCATTATGTACTGTAGCATGTTAGAAAGCCCAGCTGTGTTCTATTTTACACACACATACACACGCGCACACACGCACACACACATTTCTGAAAGGCATCTGTGTTTCCAATTTTATTTTCCCTTCAGGGAACCACAAACCCATAATCTTTTATTCAACACACACACACACACACACACACACACTTTCACCTTTTCTTCATGTCTCTGTGTCCTTACACAGGACCTGATTACTCACTCACCTTCTGTACCGCTTTATCCTGTATTCAGGGTCGCGGGGGCGGAGCCTATCCCAGGAAGCTTAGGGCACGAGGCGGGGTACACCCGGGACAGGGTGCCAATCCATCACAGGGCGCACACACACATACACACACTTATTTACACACACTACGGGCGATTTGAGAATGAACCTAACCTACATGTCTTTGGAATGTGGGAGGAAACCCACCAAACACTGGGAGAACATGCACACTCCATGCACGCAGGGCCGGGAATCGGCCGGGAATCGAACCCGGACCCTGGAGGTGCAAGGCGACAGTGCTAAACCCTAGACCACTCTGCCGCTTTAGGTCCTGATTATTATCATTTTAATTGACTAGTTAACTCCGCCCCCTCATTAGCCATGTCCATATTAGCCCCACCCCTCATTAAGAGCACCCTGGTTATCCCCACTCCCCATTGGCCCTATGTGAACAGTGTGTGTGTGTGTGTGTGTGTGTGTGTGTACAGTATTTATTCAGTGATATGATCAGGAACACTGACGTCTCTCTCTCTCTGAATGCTGATGTTTATGTTGTTTGCGTTAAACGCTGCCGTGTTAAATCAGATAAATCAGGAACACAAAAACTGAACTGATACATAAAATAAAACACACACACACACACACACACACACACACACACACAGTTGTGGACACAATTATAACACTCCACTTTCAGTTTGACGTCAGGTCATTAGCGTTATTTCTGTGTGTGTGTGTGTGTGTGTGTGTGTGTGTGTGGTGTGCTTGTGTTCATGCTGCACACTACACTCAGAGTTTTTCTTTGAAACCCCACGCTCTATCAGACCCCACACCCGCTCCGGCCCGAGTCAGCGCTTTAGAACCACAGCACGGTTCTGACTCCGACCCGAGAGCGGATCTTAAAGAAAGAACCTTTAAAAAGTTTGTTATAGAAACATCTCAAGAGCTTCATGCGGTTTCACACCAAACATTAAAACCGTCCTTCTGTCATTCCTGAGAGTTTCTCCGTTCCTCCATCTGCTCCACTTTTGTTGTGTCAGTTCCATAAAATGTTACAATCAGAACCACACAGAACTGACGAAAAAACCCTGCAGAACCTACATCTATTTAATCATGACCAGTGTGTGTGTGTGTGTGTGTGTGTGTGTGTGTGTGTGTTGAGCTGAACGTTCCTGGGTTTTTAACAGCATGACTCTCTGCTCCACACAGACAGCTGGTCTTAGAAAAAGAACCTTCACATTCTTCAACAGTTCTAGATTTTAAACCTGATTCTAGAACAGTTCTATTGGGTTTTTCTATAGAGAATATTTATGAAGATGCTGTAGAGGTGGTGAAGAGATTTGAGACTTACGATCTCTTACGATCTTTTACAAAAACCTTTGACTTTAAAGTTTCCTTTAATGTGTTGTGTATTTTTCTGTGAAATGCAAACCTGTAAATGACACTTACTGGCCTCCTTTCTAACAGCCAAACTAGATGAACGAGAACCTTCTAATCTTTCCCTGAGGAACACACTGAGAGTGTACGGTTCTTCTAACTATCTCTGGTTATTAAACTCAGAACCAAAAGCCTAGCGCTACACACACACACACACACACACACACACACACACACAGTAACCATGCTGGAATTAAAACCACGTCTTTTATTTTAGGTTTTATTTTTTTCTTTAACCATAAAATGTGTGTGTTCAGACAGATCGTCAGAAATGGCATGGGTGAGCGGTACTCAGAACTCTGGACCTGGTTTGCTTTAGTGCTGCGATGCCTGAAGCGGGACGGTGATTTTCTCAGCAGGAAGGCTCTCAGTTCCACAAACACTCAGACCTCCTGCCTGACTTCAGGACTGTTCCTTTGTTCACTGCACAGGAAGCAGGAAATGTTTAACAACACACACACACACACAGTTTTGTGTGTTTCTCTATGTAGTTTCTCCACATGAACACCGCTCTACATGAACACCGCTCTACATAAACAGCACTCTATATGAACACCGCTCTACATGAACACCGCTCTATATGAACACCGCTCTACATGAACACCGCTCTACATGAACACCGCTCTACATTGACACTGCTCTATATGAACACCGCTCTACATGAACACCGCTCTATATGAACACCGCTCTATATGAACACCGCTCTACATGAACACCGCTCTATATGAACACCGCTCTACATGAACACCGCTCTATATGAACACCGCTCTACATTGACACTGCTCTATATGAACACCGCTCTACATGAACACCACTCTACATGAACACCGCTCTATATGAACACCGCTCTACATGAACACCGCTCTATATGAACACCGCTCTACATGAACACCGCTCTATATGAACACCGCTCTACATGAACACCGCTCTATATGAACACCGCTCTACATTGACACTGCTCTATATGAACACCGCTCTACATGAACACCACTCTACATGAACACCGCTCTATATGAACACCGCTCTACATAAACAGCACTCTATATGAACACCGCTCTACATGAACACCGCTCTACATAAACAGCACTCTATATGAACACCGCTCTACATGAACACCGCTCTACATGAACACCGCTCTATATGAACACCGCTCTACATGAACACCGCTCTACATGAACACCGCTCTACATGAACACCGCTCTACATGAACACCGCTCTACATGAACAGCGCTCTACATGAACACCGCTCTACATGAACACCGCTCTACATGAACAACGCTTTACATGAACAACGCTTTACATGAACACCGCTCTACATGAACAACGCTTTACATTAACACCGCTTTACATGAACACCGCTCTACATGAACAACGCTTTACATGAACACCGCGCTACATAAACAGCACTCTATATGAACACCGCTCTACATGAACACCACTCTACATGAACAACGCTTTACATGAACACCGCTCTACATGAACACCGCTCTACATGAACAACGCTTTACATTAACACCGCTTTACATGAACACTGCTTTACATGAACACCGCTCTACATGAACAACGCTTTACATGAACACCCCTTTGCATGAACACCGCTCTACATGAACACCACTCTACATGAACAGCACTCTATATGAACACCGCTCTACATAAACAGCACTCTATATGAACACCATGCATATTAAGTAACATCCCATTCATAATCCATAGGGTTTAATATGATGTTGCAGCTTCACTCTTTGTAGCTATAACAGCCATGAAATTAAATTACTATTATGGCATTTAATAATCTATTTTTACCCTTTTGTACCCAATCATGTAGATGAAGCCACAAAGTCTAATGAAAAAATAAAACCTCTTATTTAATCGGAGAATGAAACACAAATTGGACAAAGAACTCGTCTTTTATAATCATTAACGCTGTTAGTAATTTTGAAAACATTGCGTCTCTGTTGAGAGGATTTGTGTGTATGTATCATACCTTCAGTTCTCTCTTTTTTTAAAAATATGTCAAAAGCTGTGCTTAAGCTGTTCTCTTGACCGTTGGAAAATCTGCACAGCGTGAAAAATTACTCACACTTGCATGAGCTTGTGAGCAGTGCGTTACAATATTGAATTCTGATTGGCTTTTATTTACAGTTCGTAGATGATCATACGTAGAGAGTTTTAATATTTTATTTTTGTGACACATATTAGTCACGGGTGGGGGGGGGGGTCACGTGCTTCAGAGAAAACACGTGATAGTCTTCAGTCTCTTACAATTTAATCAAATTTTATTTATGTAAACAGTTGATTACAGTAGATTCACTCACACACACAACCACACACACTTCACTCAGCTTATTATGAAGTGATTTCCAGCTGTTAAAAGAGAGATTAATAGGTAAGACTTTATATTCAGATCATATGCTGGTGTTGCTAAATCTCCCACAAGTCCTCAAAGAAACAACAGAGCAATTTAGTTCACATTGAAACGCTCCTCTGTGAGTCTGTATTGCTGACACTATAATTTGCTGAACAAAGAAAAACAAAATGCATTCCATATTTTCACTAACAAAGCAGTTTTACCACCAAAAAAAAAAATATATCTTAGTGGAACTGCAGATGGAGACGTCTCTGAACATCTCTGACCACATGTGCATTGTGTTTCCATTTCACTGGCAGTCATGCGGCAGAAACCGGACCGGACTCTTCAATCATCTACGGCCATATATTCTCATTCTGTACGTCACTCATAGAGACCCTAATGGAGGAATACAGAACAGAGAAAGAGCACTGTAATTACACACACACACACACACACACACACACACACACAGTGAGAGTGTAGTAGTCACTGGCACACATGAGCAAAAACAGAGCCAAAAACGTCTCAAGAGAATTTCTGAGTGAAAGATAACCATCACACACACACACACACACAGACAAAAACACACACACAGAGACACACACACTCACACACTGTTTTGCGGTGAAATCTCGAAATTGAGCTACCGGATGTACAGCAATCAAACTGTGAGTACAGCCTCAGCGACATGGAGGAAGGAACAGCCAGAGAAAATAACTCTAATGGAGAAATAAACAGCAGAAGATGTGGAAAGTCGGCCTGAAAAAGTAACGCGCACTAACCGTAAAAATGAAATGTTTGGAATGAGATTAGCACAGAAAGCAACACTGTTGTGAGAAATTTAAAACACAACCTGACGAGTGAAGAGCTTTAGCGCTGCGCTCGGATAAAATGTGTTTCTCCAACATCACAGTAAGGAGTCTCCAGTGCGAGTGCTGTGTAACATTAAAGCTGGAAGTTAAAGAGTTCAAGCTGGAACTTGGGATTCAGGGTTTCTTGGGATTCATGAGTTACTGCTGAAGGAGTGTGTATGAGTTACTCTTCCCCCGGGGTAAAATAATTACATTTTAACTTTTTTTTGTCTAGTAACTGAATCAATTCCTCCCAAGACATTTTAAATCCCTTTCATAATATCATAAACAAGGCTTTCACTCCTAAATACATGAACTGCTTTTATAACTTCTTTTGTTGGTAGAGTTAATATTCGTATAAAGATATTCAGGATGTATTATAGCAGGCGTAACAAGACATTTATAACACATAAGGAAGAAAGCTCGTCTCTCACCTTCACATTTTACAGGGAAAGAAAATATAACCCTTTAAAACTCACGTGGCTCAGACCTTTGTTTTGTTTTGGAGCCAGATGGAGTTGTGTGTTTGTGTGTTAATGTCATGCTGTAGATGTCAGTATTCTTATTTTTTTTAAAATAAGGAACATATTTCCACCTTTACTATAAGATAAAATAGCTTAGACTATGATTAGGTTTGCGTATACGGATTAGAAACACCCATGACGTGACTTTGGAAAGCGCTGAGAAAAAGGATGACATTCTGCACTGGAGCGGTTTTACTCGACTGTAATGTAGGACATCTCTCCTCTACTTTCAACTGATGATTAAATCCAAACCATCTTTTTAAACACAATATCAGAGAAGTGCTGGAGGCTTGAGGTGCTTCAGTGAAACTTCCAATTCTTTTGGCCCATTATAATGGTAGCCACGCCCTGTTTAAGGCCTCCATAAGCAGTCATCCATAAACCCATATCTGTTTGTACTTTCAGTAAAAAAGTGTATCTTTAAGCTTTCATATTACCAAATTTTATGTGTGTGTGTGTGTGTGTGTGTGTGTGTGTTATAATTCCTTCACAAGCTTGCTTTTCATGCAGGTTATGGAAAGTAACAGTTAAAGGTTTTGATTCATTTTCTACATTAGAGAACACCGAGTAGTGTAGTTTAGGAGATTTCTAAACTATGAGTCAACTAAGTTAAAACAAGAACAGTCACTTATTTTAAGACTCGAAGGTCAGCTGTAACAGTATTTGTGTCGAGTGTGTTTGTAAAACCCATCAAGCTCCATGATAATGAAACTGTCTCTCATGAAGACCTTCCCAGGAGAACAAGACCAAAACTGAGCTCTGCTGCAGAGGAGACGTTCATGTAGAATCACCAGCCTCAGAAATCACAGATTAACATCTTGGATTATAAATGTTATGAAGGCTTTACAGGGCATAAGTAGCAGCACATCTCCCGATCACCTCAAAGCAGATTATTGCACATTGTGAATGCTTTCAGGATTGTTTAACAATGTAGAAAGAAATAAAAATCAGAAAAGACCACATAATAAGGAGATGTGTCCAAACTTTTGACTGGTGCTGTAGCTAAAAGTTCCTGATGCCACTGACATTCTATATGAATTTGCATGGCAAATGTGAAGACCAGAAACCCTGAAGCCCAGGGTATAAGATCACAAGCTGAGCTCGGACCGAATGCCCGAGGGTTATGTTCCTATTCTTAGTGATGAGAAAGTCTGTAATATATTAATAGTGTGTTAACCAATTTCCTTCAAAAACAAATGATCGTCCAGATAGTCCCTGATGATAGTACATTAGAGACGATCTGATCCTTCTGATTCACACACACTCACATTCCATACAGACTTCAATAATTCTTTTGATTGTGTAAAGCTGCTTTGCGACAATGATGATTGTTAAATCCAAATAAAATTAAATTGAATTGAACCTTCAACAGCACTAAAGGCTTTATAAACACCGTATGACACACACACACACACACAAATTTTATTTGTATAGTGCGTTTAACAATCCTCATTGCCGCAAAGCAGCTTTACACAATCAAAAGAATTATTTAAGTTTGTATGAAATGTAAATTTGTTAGAATCAGAATGATCAGATCGTCCCTGATGAACGAGCTGAGGGTGACGGTGCTGAGGGAAAAACTCCCTGAGATGGTAATAGGAAGAAACCTTGAGAGGAACCAGACTCAACAGGGAACCCATCCTCATCTGGGTGATAACAGAGAGCAGGGATTGATCTGCACCCATACTGTGTGTTAGGAGGCTGGAAGTTTAGTATAACAGGAGATGTTAATTGATGTTAATATGGAGTCCAGGTAGTTATTGGAGACTCAGGTAGACTTGTAGGAAATTCCAGTTTTGAACTATCGAACAGAGAATCAGTTGCCAATTAAGCCTTTAGTCCGTGTCTTATAGTGTTTATGAAGCCTTTGTGTCTGATAGAGAAGTAAATGGCCCAGTGCCTCATGCAGCGCTAGCGAAGTCCATCTGCTGTTTTTTATCATCACTAATTTAACTTTCAAGCAAATATCCATAGAAGATTGATTACAATTTACTCGAGAGGAAAAAGGCATTTTATCTTTATTTGATTTGCTCTTGTTGCGTGCCAGGCCGGGCTCCGTAGCTCGGTTTGGCGAGGTTGCCGGACTCAGTGCCAGGGATTTGATGGGAGCTCGTCTGTGGGAGTGGTAATAGCGCTGATACACTTTATTAATGAGCAGATTTCAGAAGCAGAGCGTACAGCATTTCCACTGCTCTTACATTCCAGGTTTTATTTTTCCTTCATGCCTTTACACTACTAATGACTTTGTGGTAAACCTCCATCAGCCGTCACCTCCTCCTGCATGTGAGCGGAGCGAGCCACCTTTCAAACAGGAATGAGAAAAACGCACCATTCTGATTGCTTTTCTTTTTTTTTTACAAAAGAATGTAAGGGATGGTCTTCTTTTTATTTATAATAAAATAAATATGAAATCCTAACGATGACATAATTAACCGTTCAACATTTAGAATAATTGCACATATCATTGTGATTTGATGACAAATATCATTTTTATTTAGGAATTACACTATAATGATGTGCCGTACACAGTGTATACACACAGGAACAGCAAGAACAATTGTCTTAAAATGGTGCGTTTAGTGATACTCGATATTCATGTAAGCAAAAGTATCGGAACAGATGAAAGTAAAGATCTCTCAATCCTTGGGTGTCTGTCATTCGCAGTAAGAGCACAAAGTCACTCGCTGACCCAGTGACATCCCCGAACTGCTGCAGTCTCCTCCAGGAGCATCTTCTCCTCTTCAGTTGGGTTCAGATCTGCTGATGGATTTCTCGTATTTCTTTCTGAATATCAATCTGTTCTTCTGACTCTATATTTCTGCTCTCAAAGTCTTTTACTAATGGTAGTGTGTGGGAACTTCACCGTGGATGTCCTTGCTGATGTCACTGACTGCTGTTGTGTTCCTTGACCATCCAGTCCACTGTCTGGTTGTTACTACACCAGTTCATTTCTTTTTCAGTGTAATCTGGGAAATGTTCAGTGCTGATGGATTGTCTCTCTTTTCTCAACTTCAGAATGTGTTTTCTCCCCTAGACAGCTCTCTGGTCTTCCTGTGGGTTTACTCCTCTTTACAACAGATGCACCATTTAATCAATCAGTCTTACAGGACACGCCTGGGCAGCAAGGAACATCATTCAGGAACAAAGCATTTGGAACCACAGTAAAATAAATAGATTTCAGACGGTTTAAATCCAGGATTCACAAACTCATGAAGTTCTCCCCAGAACCCTGTGAGCTGTAACCAGGACGAGGCGTATGGGCCGGGGTTAGCTCAGTGGTTAAGGCATTGGACTACGGTTCAGAAGATCCCAGGTTCAAACCCCACAACCACCAAGTTGCCCCTGTTGGGCCCTTGAGCAAGGCCCTTAACCCTCAACTGCTCAGATATGTAATGAGATAAAAATGTAAGTCGCTCTGGATAAGAGCGTCTGCCAAATGACTAAATGTAAATGTAAATGTTAATGTGATGTTCAGCTCAACATTGTTCAGCCGTTTGTGTTAATCGCTCTCCTCGCTGCTTGACCATCACCCTTCAGCTACCATGTTTTATGGAAAATCCTTCCTCAGTGCCACAGATTGTATTCACAACAAGGAGGAACTTCTTCTCACAGCTCAATAGATCTTTTCACCTTCTTGTTTTTTGTTGGTGGAGTTGGAACATCATGACGCAGGTCCTGGGAGCTCTGCGTTCTCAATGACATCATTATCAACTCCGGCAGCATGAGGAATTAAACCTGGCCTCGAGCAAGAGCTCTAACACACACACACACACACACACACACACACACACACACACACATACTCCAGCTTGTTGAATAGCTGGCACTGGGATGTCAGCATGAACCACACGATGTTAGAGAGGGAGAGTGGACGGGAGGGGCTGTAAACACTACCACATGAGTAAAGTGGAGTCGTGATGGAGGCCAGATGCCGTGAGAGCATGGAGCCAGAGATCAGAACTTTTGGACTGGAACTAAACATTATGATAATTAAACCAACCATGAAGTATTAACCCACAGTTTTTAAAAGCAAAATGTGGATTTTTAGGGGTTCTTCTGTTCCTGAAGGGGTTTTATACGGAGTCCTGTGTGATAGGGAACATTCTGTTAAAAGCTTAAAGTCACCTACGCTGATGGAGAAGCTCAGGAACACTTTATGGTTTTAAAATGATTTATTAAGTGCCACATTCAAAACACTATAAAAAAGCGACTCCTAAGAGGTTCCCTAGACATGTTAGGGGGCTTTCACATTAGGGCCCCAGGATCGTTTCTGAGAACATCAGACCCTAAACATAGATCATGTGGATCAGCGTGAACACGATCGTTCTGTGCAGGGGAACCGTGCCCGAGTCGGATCGGATCGGATCAGATATGGAAGCTAATCGTATCTGAGAACAGAAGTAGACATCCAGTGCCGTCTGTCTCCTTTGTGTGTGTGTGTGTGTGTGTGTGTGTGTGTAGCACGCTCTGATCTCATCCTCTGACCCACATTGGACGGCACGGCACAGTGGTATGTTATAGGGTAGTATTTAAACAAAAGTATGTGCACCCCTGACCATCACACCCACTTGTGATGTCCCTGTGTTTCCTTCATTAGAACTAATGAATCCGAACCCCTGTGAGATCCACAAAGCCAGCTCCATGAAGACACGATGTGTCCTGCATAGAGCTCTGACTGAACTCAACCCCACCGAACCATTAGCCATGGGTTGAACTGGACCTGGAGACTTCCTGACATCAGCGCCAGACCTCATTAACACTCCTGTAGAATGTGTGAATGAACACAAATCCACACACACACACACACACACACACACACACACACACACTCTGGCATCTCGTGCACAGCCTTCACAGAAGAGAAGAGTGGACGCAGTTAGAGCAGAAAAGATACCACTGAAAAAGTTCTAAGAACCAGCCGCTATAATAAACAGATCCAGAGTCCGGATCCTGTGAAGGTCATCAGCATCTCGTACGTTCTGCTCAGTGTTACTTTTTATGAACTAAAATGCCTTTACGTGATTCCGCTCCACTTTCACAGACTCTGAGATCTTTCCAGGAAGTCGAAGAGCACGGCGAGTTTTAATATAATAAAAACTTTAGCAAAAACAACCTCACGGCGTGCATGCTAACGGGTGCGCTCGCGAGGGGGCGGGCCTGCTGTACAGGATAAAAGTCTGGTCATAAATAATGGCTCAATAACATGAATAGTACTAAAGTTGAGGAGAACAGATGAGAACACACTGTTTAGGTTGCGCACGAGTTAAACCATTACTGGGGAAGTTTTTAAGACGCGCGGAGTGTGGAGTAAAGTAACGCTGACACGCCCGGAGGTTCTCAGGTCATCAGTCAAACACACACCATTTAATGATCCATATCACTAATGCTGTAACTGCTGTACTTCCTCCCCTGAGCTCCGCTGCTGTGTACGAGTTTCTACAAGACTGTGGAATTTCAGAGCTTAAGTTAACTATGAGAAAATCACCTGCACCGTTTAAACCATTGTGTTTTATAATCCGCTCACACCACGTCGTCTCCGCAGAACCTCTGATTCCTCCACATCGACTCGACTCAGTGGTTCATTCACAAGTCCTGACTGCTGTGTGTGTGTGTGTGTGTGTGTGTGTTTACACTGGTAATAAAGAACAGATTCTGCCCTACACTATTAACGTGGCCTGAGCGAAATAATTTATAACATTACCAGTAAGAAGGCAGTGGAGGGTCAGAGGTTAAGCCCAGGCTTGTTCAGAGGGCCGTGACGTCCGCAGTAAATCGTAGCGGCGCCGCGTCATGTGACAGCGAGGGGTTGTGCATGTTAAAATCATCTACATGTTAATAAACAGTGGGGTTAATGATTTGAAGTCTATATAATATATAGAGTGTACATATGTATACTCCACCCGTATCACTGCCGCGGTTATCACAGGTCCCTCTGGAGTGATCCATCAACTCTCACAGCGCCCCCTACAGATCAGTAATCTATCAGTAATCAATGATCAGTAATCTGCATTTTCCATGGCCTAACTGTACCAAATCATCAGCTTTTTGCTTTTTCCTAAGCTCTGACTTCAGCACTTCATTACTGGTTTATTACTACATTTCTTCCTAAAAAGCTGGAAAGAAGAAGAAGAATACTGCACTAGATTGGCACCTCGTCCAGGGTGAACCCCGCCTCAGGCCCTAAGTCTCCTGGGATAGGCTCCGCCCTCCCCACGACCTGGTATACAGGATAAACCAGTACAAACGATGAGTGAGTAATAATAAAAATAAAAATAATAATAATAATAATAATAATAATGAATGATCATGGTGTGTGTGAGCGGAGGGGGCGTAGCTTGGGCCCCTCGCTGCAGCTGTTCCTCCCAGAGAAGGTAACCAGCTTCTTCTTTATTCTCCTTTACATCTAGAATATATCAGGGGATAATCGTGAGATTATCGTCGTTGCAGTAGGTGGCAGTGTGTTAGAACCCGATGTGGTTCCACTGAGCACTTCTACTCTTCACCAAATGTATTCTGGATCTGCAAGAGAATCAAGACGCATTAAAACCATTACAGTAGAGGGGAAACGTTTAGTGGAAACCATTAAGATCATTAGGAATAATTGGGCAGTGAACTGACTGGAAGGTTTATTTCAACATTTTAATAATGTATAATAACTATAATTAATAATAATTAATAATAACACAGAAACTGAGCAACCTGTTTTAATGTACGAGGAGCGTTCAAGTCAAAGCAGGACTTTTGATTGTACAGAATTACAGAACAGTCCTGAGAGTAAACACTCCTTTATTTCTCCATATATAATCCCCAGATACACTAATGCACTTACCCCAGCCGAGTTCCTGTAACGTGCAAGTGGTGTTGGTGGATCTCATCGTCTGATGAATGAAAGATGCGTCTCTTCCACAACAAGTCATCTTCCTGTTTTTAAGGATCAGTGTGGAGAGATCAGAGGCGAGGCCGTGACTGAGCTAAGAGCTTTGGTGTGATTATTATGGGATATAGTTTTGCAGAAAGGCGAGGCTGGAGACCAGCGAGTGCAGAAACGACTCTGATGAATAGTAAACATTATTCCAGGATGAAGTCACGTTTCATCATCCTCACCTTTCTTTCTCCTCCTGCTGTTTTTTCTTCTCTCACATTTGCGTGGATGCAGCGTTTGTTCCTCTCTCTGAGTCGGTGTGTGTAAACGAGAGAGAGAGAGTTGGCTGTGTAGCCGTAAACCGAGCCGCTCATCAATCACTCAGCGGTCTTATGTAATATGGAACCGGAGGCCCACATGAGCAGCAGCTGCTTCTGAGCACGCTCAGTGTGGAAAACTGAACAGGCCTGCTTTTAACCCAGCGCTAGAACGCTAAAACACTCAGGACTGAGACCTTGCTGTGTTTCTCACCACGACTCTCACATTATAGATCTGACTGTGTCGTGCTAATACACGGACCGGACCAGAGCCCTGGATCCACCAAACTTACAGCAGCAGTTCGAGATCTAATACTACCCCACTCATTACTCTGGGCTGAAGTCAGGAGTCCATCAGAACTGGAGTCGGTTAGGGTTCTCATTCATACGCTGCCACAGGGAGCAAAACACAGCCATAGACTGGAGTCGGTTAGCGAGTCAGGAGTCGTTCCGTGAGTCAGAAGTCGTTCAGTGAGTCAGGAGTCGTTCAGTGAGTCAGGAGTCGTTCAGCGAGTCAGGAGTCGGTCAGCAAGTCAGGAGTGGTTCATTGAGTCAGGAGTTGGTCAGTGAGTCAGGAGTCATTCAGTAATTTAGGAGTCATTTAGTCATTCAGGAGTCGTTCAGTGAGTCAGAAGTCGTTCAGTGAGTCAGAAGTCGTTCTGTGAGTCAGGAGTCAGTCAGTGAGTCAGGAGTCGGTCAGTGAGTCAGTCATTCAGTGATTCAGAAGTCGTTCTGTAAGTCAGGAGATGTTCAGTGAGTCAGAAGTCGGTCAGTGAGTAAGGAATCAGTCAGCGAGTCAGGAGTTGGTCAGTGAGTCCGGAGTCGTTCAATGAGTGAGGAGTCGTTCAGTGAGTCAGGAGTCGTTCTGTGAGTCAGTCGTTCTGTGAGTCAGGAGTCGTTCTGTAAGTCAGGAGATGTTCAGTGAGTCAGGAGTCGTTCAGTGAGTTAGGAGTCGTTCAGTGAATCAGGAGTCATTCTGTGAGTCAGTCGTTCTGTGAGTCAGGAGTCGTTCTGTAAGTCAGGAGTCGTTCAGTGAGTTAGGAGTCGTTCAGTGAGTCAGGAGTCATTCTGTGAGTCAGTCGTTCTGTGAGTCAGGACATGCTCAGTTAGTCAGGAGTCGTTCAGTGAGTCAGGAGTGGTTCAGTGAGTCAGGAGTCGTTCAGTGAGTCAGAAGTCGGTCAGTGAGTCAGGAGTCGGTCAGTGAGTCAGGTGATTCAGTTTTACTCACTGAAAAAACAGCGTTTCTAACGTCGCCTGTTTACCGTAATGACACGCATTTCTTAAAAATTAGCACTTTACCAAAACTTGGGATTCTGCCCCCATGTGGGGCGTGTCAGCGTTCTGCCATGAGTTTATTAATGATGTCACACTCCTCAGCAGGGGTACAAATGGCTCATGTGAAAGTAGGCTTTAAGAATTTTCCTTTTAACAATCAATTTTTGTCTCTCATTTAGGAGGTTAAGGAACTGATGGAGAAGGTGGAGGAGGTGTTGGTGGTGAAGGTCCAGATGAAGGACGTGCGAGTGATCTGATGTCTGTGTTCCTCACATCTGCTCAGAAACACAGTTAATGGCAGGATGATGTTTTACTTTAAGAACATTAAGCATGACACGGCATAATGTTCAGCTGTCACACGAACACACTTTAGTGAAGACGCAGCTGTAAAGAAGAGAGATCACTGGGAGGAAGCACTTAAACGGTAACTTCTTAAAGATAAAGTGACATCTTCAGCTTAACTTCCCACACATTAGTGCAATGGATAAGTGCAGCGCCCTCTTGTGGCTGTGAAGTAAATCACAATACAGATACAGACAGAACTACTCTGCTTTCTAACAGACGCTTGTGAGTTTCCTTTTAAGGAGAAGATGGGAGTGGCTAAGCAGCACAGGGTCTGGACTCCCACAGTCCATGCAGATTAGTCTAGTTGGCATTTCCAAACTGCCTGTAGTATGTGTTTGTGCCCAGTGATGGTGCACCCCGCCTCGTGCCCCCCACAGACCCCCACGTTATAGAGGATAAAGGGGTATCGATGATGAGTGGGTGAGAGTTCTAAACATAGCCATGGCACAGGTCACATGACGTTGTTGGTGAGGCTTGGCTTCCAAAACTATAAATAGTAATGTATTCAAGGAAATATGCACAAGACACTTTAAACATGTGGATTGCACAACCCTGGACCATTTTTTTATTACCATTTATTCTAACTTCACTCCACACAAAAATGAGATAAATCCATACCTACTTTATTCAGCTGTTCTTATTGTTCTATATTTCTTCATATATTCTTCATATATTTTCTATATTGTGTATTTTTGTTGTACAGTTATTTTATTTTAACTTTCATTTAATTTTATTCTTTCCCAGTTAAAAATTACCTTCTATTTTCTTTTTCATATTTATTTCCTATTAATAGTCTTTTGTTTTAAGGTCACGAGCGGTCGTCTAAGCGTTTTACTGCATATCGGACTGTGTATGACTGTGTATGACTGTGGATGTGACAAATAAAATTTGAACTTGAAATTTTTTTTTTTTGTTTCCAAGCTGTTGTACGAATCAACATGGAACATGATTTAGATAATGATTTAGCTTTTTATTGATTATAATGTCATTAGATCTCAATCATCTCTATTAGTCTAAAAGTTATATTAAGGTAGTTAGACATTAAGTAAATAACCCAGACACGTTCCTGCTGCTGTGTGTTTTGACTGTAATGCCGTCTCACCTCACTGCAAGTCACGGCTCTTCTGATTACAAATACACAAACCAAAGAAATCAATTATCTGTTCACCTTTAAGTGACATTAGGGGTAAAGTCATGCACCTGAGCAGCGGTTCTGGTTCCTAATAAAGTGGAGAATGCAGTAATGTAGTGTAATATACAGCTGATTCATTAAAGACGTTGCCTGTACAGGGCAGCTGAGGGTTTATGTGAGCACCGAGAGTTTGTTTCTGGAAGTGTATTCGGTGCAAAACACATTCTGACAGCACGCAGGTAAAACATGCACACATGAACACAGATAAAGTGTTTCACCTGCAGGACGTTCCGTCTCGTCTCCTCTGTAATTTAACGCTCTTATCCAGACAGAGTCCCGAGATGAGACTAGAAACAAAATCCTAAATCATGGACACACACACACACACACACAGACACACACATATATATAAATGGATCAGCTACATTATCATAAAAAGCACAGGTTAAGAGACAGAAGGTTTATATTTATAAATGTACAATCACAGGAAGTTTATTCTGCTTTCCTTCTATGTAAGGACACTTTTGGGATATCAGTAAACCTTTCTGTAGTCGTTCATGAGTTTTTTTCTTTTTGAACGAGTCCTGAGTGACTCAAGAGAACGAGTATCTCACAGAGTGATTCGTTCCTTATGCTGGGTGCACAGCCTCCACATGTAATGTACAGGAAACCGAAATGACGAGTTACCCTGGAGTCTTCTAGTCCGAGTCGTTCTTCTTTTGTCATGTGACTCCCATAGACACGATGCAGTGCGGTTCACAGGAAACAGAATTGAACGATTCTTCTCATGATTCTTCTGGTCCGACGATATGATGGTGAGCTGCTGATTCTGGTTATTATTGTCCTTAGCTGCATTGTAATATTTTCCTAACTCGTACAAAATGTGTGTATGTAGACGTCTTGGGGGTCTGTTCATTAAAAATGCAACATTTTATTTTATTTCTGATCAAAAGAACAAAATGAACTAAATGACTCAAAAATACGATGTTGTTCGGGTTTTGTTTCCTAGCAGGTTAGTGCTGATGACAGAAAGGCGGCTCTCTGTCTCCCTCTGGTGGAGGGGCAGCAGTGTGGCAGTTCTCACAAGAACAGTATTGTGTCGAGTCTGTTTGTAAAACCCATCAAGCTCCATGTTGAAGACCAAAACTGAGCTCTGCTGCAGAGGAGAAGTTCATTTAGAGTCACCAGCCTCAGAAATCACCAATTAACAACCAGCACCTCAGATTAGAGCCGTTATGAAGCTTTACAGAGCAGAAGGAGCAGATATACATCTCAATATCAACTGTTCAGAGGAGATTATTGTGTGTTTTGGATAATAAACACCTTCAGTATTGTTTTACAGTGTAGAGAGAAATAAACATCAGGAACCACCGTGGAGCTTTTCACTTGTAGTGTGTGTGTGTGTGTGTGTGTGTGTGTGTGTGTAATTACAGAGTTATATTTTAATAGAATTAACTATAAATTAATATACACATTAATTTCTATATACAGTAAACAAAGGACCTAGAGGGAGTAAAAACTTTTGCCCCAACCAGAAGTAAGGGAGACTCCGTCATCGTGGCTGACCTGATCAGAGTCAAGGCGTAGTGGAGGGTTTAAATCTGCCAGCAGGAGGAAATTTAAGACTCTTGACTCCCTCCTGCTGCTCCTTCACACACACACACACACACACACACAGTTATTCTGGGTTCTCAGGAGGATTATCCTTTCTCTCTCTCTCTCTCTCTCTCTCTCTCTCACACACACACACACACACACACACTTTCCCCAGTGCTGACAGGCAGAGAGGTAAGCAGCAGCAGTGTGGTGTTTGCTTGAACTGATAATAATAATAATAATAATAATAATAATAATAACTCTATAAAATAGAAACAACAAGCCACTTGATGGCAGTGTGCGTCTGATCCCTGTCTGAACCCTAACCCTCTGTCTGATCTCGCGGTCCGATCTCGCGGTCCGATACGCCTCCGCCACATCTGCCTGATCCAACTGTGAAATTTCTTTTGACTTCCTTCTTCTTTTAAATCTGTGTGAAAAACGTGTGAAAAAATTGTAAAAACATTTTACTAAAAAGTTTTGGCCCCCGCTGTGTGTGGAGATGTTTAGGACATGCTGTGCTCATTCATTTAAAGCTCACCCTTTGTTTTTAGTTTCTTTAGTCTCAGTAATTTCTCCTGTAAGTCTCAGACTTTCCACATGTAACAGCTGTATCTATAACACTAAGAACTTTATGTGACACGACCACAGCACGTGGCACAGCAGCAGACCATCACACATGAAGTTTAGTTTTTCTGCCACCTGCTGGAGAGGAGCGGTATTACAGCACTTAGCACTGAGTGGACTTTTCTCAATTAGTTCTTTAAAGTTAAAGTTAACAAAATAATGATTTTATTCAGGCACTAGCATTGTGCACATAAAATTATCAAACTCATAGCCTAGCCTTTTTACAGATTTATATAAAACACTTATCTTTTTACAGATATTTTCTTCATTTTAATATATTAATTGCAGATATTAATTCTCTTAATTCTAAAATAAATATATACTCAGCAAAAAAGAAACGTCCTCTGACTTTGAACTGTTTTTACTTTCAGTAAACTTAATGTGTAAATATTTGTATGAACACTAAAAGAGTCAACACCATAAGACATAAACTAAAAATGTTTCCCAATGTGTCCCTGAATAAAGGGAGGCTCAAAATCGAGGGGCGTTTCTTTTTTTGCTGAGTATATGATAATTCTTTAATTTAGTTAAACATTCAATTAACTCCTTATTACAATAACTAATAACAGTTATTACATGTGACAAAATATACTTGTTTTATTATATAAAAATAAAAGTTATTACTTTATTAATAACAATTAGCCAATAAGATGTTTTGAATTATTCAAAGCTAATTAAGTAATATATCCAAACAAAATCCAAAACCAATTCTGGGAAGTAATGGATTTTAACATGTTGTACAAAAGGTCGTATATACATATAGTCTTCCCCTGTACACTCCCTCACTGTCCCCTGTACACTCCCTCACTCTGCCCTGTACACTCCCTCACTCTGCCCTGTACACTTCCAAACTGTCCCCTGTACACTCCCTCACTGTCCCCTGTACACTCCCTCACTTTCCCTTGTACACTCCCTCACTGTCCCCTGTACACTTCCTCACTGTCCCCTGTACACTCCCCTCACTCTCCCCTGTACACTCCCCTCACTCTCCCCTGTACACTCCCCTCACTGTCCCCTGTACACTTCCTCACTGTCCCCTGTACACTCCCCTCACTCTGCCCTGTACACTACCTCACTCTCCCCTGTACACTTCCTCACTCTCCCCTGTACACTCCCTCATTGTCCCCTGTACACTTCCTCACTGTCCCTTGTACACTCCCTCACTCTCCCCTGTACACTTCCTCACTGTCCCCTGTACACTTCCTCACTCCCCCCTGTACACTACCTCACTCTCCCCTGTACACTACCTCACTCTCCCCTGTCCACTTCCTCACTGTCCCCTGTCCACTTCCTCACTCTCCCCTGTACACTCCCCTCACTCTGCCCTGTACACTCCCTCACTGTGCCCTGTACACTCCCCTCACTGTTCCCTGTACACTCCCCTCACTCTGCCCTGTACACTCCCTCACTCTCCCCTGTACACTACCTCACTCTCCCCTGTACACTCCCTCACTGTCCCCTGTACACTACCTCACTCTCCCCTGTACACTTCCTCACTCTCCCCTGTACACTCCCCTCACTGTCCCCTGTACACTCCCTCACTCTCCCCTGTACACTCCCTCACTCTCCCCTGTACACTCCCTCACTGTCCCCTGTACACTACCTCACTCTCCCCTGTACACTTCCTCACTCTCCCCTGTACACTCCCTTACTCTCCCCTGTACACTTCCTCACTCTTCCCTGTACACTCTCTCACTCTGCCCTGTACACTCCCTCTCTCCCTCACTTTCTCGCTTTGTGCAGATTTGGCGCCCTCGCGCGCTCTGAGGGTACTTCCGGTGCGGAAGTGACGTGTTGTGAGGAGGCGGGCTGGTTAGACTCCAGCAGTCTGTACGTCACTGACCCGCTCTCTCTCTCTCTCTCTCTCTCTCTCTCTCTACATCACCTCACTTTACATTAGCTGTTGCCGCTGACGGGAGCCGCTCGCGCGGGTGCAGTGGGCGGAGTTTAACGCGCGTGCGTGTTGTTTGTGGTTTGCGGGAATAATCGGGATTATAAAGCCGATATGAAGCTGCGCGCGCGGTTATGAGGCGTTATAACGCAGTGAGGACTGCTGTGGGACAGGAGGAGAGAGACAGACAGGGACAGACAGACAGGTACAGACAGACAGGTACAGTCCACTAACTACTGTAATAACTTTATTAATTCATTAGTTTAATAGTTTTATTCTCAGTGAGTATTAATAAGAGAAAAACTAATTAAAAATAAAAGTTGTAATCTTTTTTTTTTCCATAAAAATGACTCAATACCAGTAATAAACTACCAGGCCTGCATGTGATTGTGTGTAATTCACTTAATAAGATTTATTATATTATACACTGGTGTTAGTGCGCGTCACTCACGGATAAAGAGTTTAACAGAAACAGTTACAAGTTTAAATCTAATAATAATAATAATCTGCTGATCTTTAATGTAATCACTAATATTATTATTATTATTGTTATTATTATTATTATTATTATTATTATTATTATTTGAGGTTGGAGCCCACGTCCATGTCTGTGTGTCTCTCTGTACAGCAGAACTCTCTGTCTAACTTATTAATACAAAGAAATCCCATTCTGTAAGGTTGAGTATCTTACGCCTTGTTTACACTAAGTTGTCCTTCTTTGGTGCTCAGACAAATACACTCCCTGTTCGGTAATCGGAGAGTGAATCACAGATGAGAAATGGAAAAAGTAGATCAAAGGATAAAGATGAAGTTTTGTCTTAAAACCACTCCAGTGTGTTAAAATTCACTTATACCACTTCAGCGCTGTTATTTCAGCCAAAGTGAAAATATGAACTAATCCCAGTCAAAATATTCACTTTATCTTTTCTAATTAATATCTATTGGTGCAGGTGTTTGTTTACATTGAGACAGTAGCGCATTAGTAGATTATTTTACAGTAGATTATTAAATCCCACACATAACTGTTCATAACATCACTTTTACTCCACATTTAGATTCACTGATGGTGCAGATTAAACTTCAGACAGAGATCTAAGGACTGCAGGAGATTCAGTAAAGTCTAGACAGACAGTTTTGTGTGATGCTGAGACAGAATCTGACTAGACATGCAGACAGACAGACAGACAGACAGACAGTAAATGTCTCTGCGACTGGTTTGTGGTTCTCCGACTGATGTAGAGACAAAACCTTTCTTTTATTCATATGGATGTGTTGAGACACTTTATCCAGTGTGTGTATGTGTGTGTGTGTGTGTGTGTGTGTAGCTCCACCATGCCAGGTGAGGAGGTGCATCAGAGGAAAGCGGGTCGTAAGAAGTCTAAGAAAGGGAGAAGTAAAGCTCAGAGCGGCGGCGAGAAGGCGAGCGGCGTGAACGGACATGACGAGGTTCTCCTGTCTCCTCCCCCCGCCCCCACGCCCCGCAGACCCGCCGAGGAGAAGAGGAAAGCGGCGCAGGCTAAGGTGGACGAGGAGACGTCGGTGTCCATCTGCGCCCAGGTGATGTTTCCGTACCTGCTGGCCGGGATGGGCATGGTCATGGCCGGGATGGTGCTGGACAGCGTGCAGGTACGGGTTCGCTTCTGGAACCTTCTGCTGGTCTTTAACACAGCGTGGTGTCAAGTGTCGAGAGTCTGAAAGTCACCTCAGTGTTTACCTCAGCAATGTTTTTCACTTTAAACACAAACACTCAGATTTAAACTTTAAATTTTAAATTAAATTAAATCAGAAATAAAAGGAATAAATAGAGAATAGTGTTTAATTCTTTCCATTCAGACGTTTTATACAGTTTTAAAATGAAAAAGTCTGACATGATGCAGTGTGTGTGTGTGTGTGTGTGTGTGTGAAGTCAAGCTCAGACAGTTCCTGGTGCAGTGTATATTGAAGCCAGAGACTGAAGGTGGAGGTGTGTGTGTGTGTGTGTGTGTGTGTGTGTGACCTGGCGGTGCTTTGCTGTGCCTCAGAAAGGGTCGTGCAGTTCTCCCTGAGAAGACCCTGAGGCAGGAACCAGACAGGAACACGTGCTCCTCAGGGTCACACTGGAAGGGTGAGAGGGTCACAGAAGTTCTAAGCGATAACTTTCTCACAGCGGTGGGGTTTCTCCTCATTTATTACTAAAGCATAGTTTGTAAAGTTTCTAAAGATGCCCATGAGTCTGATCTAAGGTACAGTTTCTGGGCCAGAAGGAGACAGTAGGAGACGGGAGAAACGAAAGGAGACGGAGATCTGTGGAGTAGACTGTCTGGCTTTATGTGATGCTCTTTTATCTTCAACTTTTTTCTGAAAATGCCGGTTCCTCAGACGTGTCGATCTCAGGCTTTTTCCTCGCACTAATCAGGAAAAACACCACAGACACTCAGAGTCCGCCGCATGGACAGGTGTCTAATCCTCCATAGAGAGTCTTCTCGCAGGTGTTCCTCCCTTATGTCCTGCCTGTCTCAGGTGGATCTGCTTCAGCTTTGAGTTTATGCTCGGCTGGCTGGTTCTTCTCAGGACGTCAGTCAATCGTGTTTTGCCAGCGTATGCAAATTACTTTGCTAAGGCAGGACAGATGGCAGTAGTTCAGTTGACGGGCGTGGTGCTGCTGTACCTCCGCTGAAGTAACCTGAAACCTAAACCACCTGCAAGGCAGCAAAGTGTGTCCACACACCCGTGCGTCCTGCACCCTGTACCTCTGGGGTTCTCCTGCACTGAAATCCCTTAGAGTTCAGTCAGGTGCTGCAGGGTTCCTGTTTTCACAGGGTGCCATGAGGGGGCGGTGTGACGGTCCTGACCTGGAGAACTGTCCGACTATCTCTATCTCTCCGTCTCCCTCAGTCTTTTAAACAAAAACTGGGAGGGTATTGTTGAAGGAATAAAAGGCAAACTGAGCCGATAGAAGTGTTTGATCCCAAACATGTCTTACAGAGGACAGGTGCTGGTCATCAACGACCTAGCAGCATCGTCCCTGTGGCACAAACTGACATGTATGGACCCACTACCAAACCTGCTAGCAGGCAAACGACTTCTGGGACAAACTACACTGGATACCAAAAAGCCTTCTTCACCTGCCTAAAAAGGAAGGAGGACAGGGCCTGGTGCAGCAGCCTTTCGCCTGCATTTCATCCTGGACGCCCTGTGTGGTCTGCCTGGGATGCGTGTGGTGACTGGGGACGGTTCCACTTTTCCTTAAAGACGGTCCTGTCCTCGGCTGATACAGACAGATGTTCTCTGAGGACTTGTGACTTCAGTCACTTGATAGTTCAGGACTGGAGTTTCCTACAGTCTACCTGAGTCTCCAATAACCAACTGGACTCCATATGAACTTCTCCACATCTCCTGTTATACTGAACTTCCAGCCTCCTAACACACTGTATGAGTGCAGATCAATCCCTGCTATCCGTTATCACCCAGATGAGGATGGGTTCCTATTATCATCTCAGGGAGTTTTTCCTTGCCACTGTCGCCCTCGGCTTGCTCACCAGGGACAAACTGACCATTCTGATTCATACACACTCACATTCCATACAGACTTAAATAATTATTTTGATTGTGTGAAGCTGCTTTGCGACAATGACAATTGTTAAAAGCGCTATACAAATAAAATTGAATTGAATTGATCCAGAGACTCCAGAGCTAGTGATGAAGGATGGAGAGCAGCAGCCTACACACTCCTACGCACGGTGGGAGGACTCGGACTGGACAGAACTCTGTTTTGAATGGCCCCCACAGCACTAGACACTACTGGATTACTACTGCTGGAGGAGCCCCTAGTCTGTGGAGGGCATCTAGACATCTCTAGCAAAACCACCCCAGCACTATCTAAGACCCTGGTCTCCGCAGGGATCATAACACTCCGGCAGCTGGTAAACATGACTGGAACAGACCTGTCTCGAGCGGAGGACTTGGCAGCACATACAGTATGGGACTACGGTCTCAACGGGTCGCCATCCAACTCCACCCTAACATTGGAGGCACGAGTTCAGCTGATGAAATATACAAGAAACGAGACCAGTTCCACAGAAGAAGAACCCTTTCCATCGCTGATCATAACTCCAGACCTAGAGGGATATGGCGGCCCCCTCCTGGAGCACAAGGGTGAGGACAAGATGAACTTGTCTGGCCTATGTTTTAAAGAGTAAGTATAATGTCTAAGAAAAGGTTTTATTTATTTATTTATTCCTTCATGATCAATTTTCCATTTTATACAAAAATTTGTAAAATAAAGGATTGTAAAAAGTCTCCCTGTCCCCTCGTCTCTCCCTGTCTCTCGCTCTGTCTCTCCGTCTCCCCCTGTCTCTCTCTCTCTCTCTCTTTCTCTCTCTGTCTCTCCGTCTCCCCCCGTCTCTCTCTCTCTCTCTCTCTCTCTCTCTTTCGGTCTCGGCCAGTAATCGGGTCATTAAGGGTCGATAAGAGCAGGAGTGCAGGCTGAGAGACTGCAGCGAGCGGAGAGATGAATGTGAGCAGTGTGAAGGACACTGATGGAAAACGCTGAGGGAAAATAAACGAGTAGAGGAGAGGGAGATGTGAGAATCAGGCTGCTGATGTCACATGACACAGAGCAAAGAAAAGATCTGAACATGTGTTTCTGTCGGTTCACGGACCAGCGGCACAGACCAGATCCTAAGAGAGAGTGTGTGTGTGTGTGTCTGTGTGTGTCTGTGTGGCAGGAGCTAGGATGAAGTGGTTAAGTGGAAGTTGTGAGTCACGACACAAATGACGTTATCGAGACGTCACACACACACACACACACACACATACACACTTCCATAATAGACAGACGTGGTGTCTCGATGTTACAGTGAAGAGATGAAAGAAAGTGACTGAGCCTCAGTGTTGCAGAAGCTCCTTTCGTCACAAGCGGGTGCCATTACTTTCTCTCAGACTGGAGATTAATCGGTAGCGAAGGAGAAGTTGCTGGAGACTCGAGGGCAGCTAAACTGCCTGGACATCTTCTCGAGGTTATTACTGCAGCCTGATGATCTCAGTGTCAGGATGTTCCTTCATGTTCTTTAATGTTCTTCAGTGTTCCTTTGTGTTCCTCATGATGTTGAAAACTGTAGGTAGCTCTTACTCTGACGGATTTTCTTCTCTGAATCTTCTCCTAAAGAGTACATCACAGTAAAGATCTGATTTGTATCTGGAGAAATTCTGAACATTATTTTTTAATGCTTTCCGGCTGTTCTTTACCTGGATGAAGTTTCTGTACCACATTTCTCTTCTTAAAAAAAGCAGAAGCACTTCAGCAGATTGTATTCTTCTTGGAGAGTTATAAAGTTCCTGAAGGTCTAAAAGATCTCACCATCACATTCGGATCCAGATGATGGTTACGGACATCTTGAAGCTGTGGTAGATCCTGTCTTCATCTCCGGTTCCTCGGCATGTTCTCGGCCAGGTGGTGACGGGGCCGTGATGGTGGTGACTCAGTTAGAGCTGGAGCTCTGTTACCATGGCAAGAAGCTGCGAGGCTTCACCTGCAAACTGACGCGATCAGCTCACGGCTTCCTGCCCGAGAGCTCGTATCTGATCGCCCTGCAGGTGGCGCTGCCGTACCTGGTGTCGGGACTCGGAATGGTGGCTGCAGGAATGCTCATGGACGTTGTGCAAGTACGAGTGCTCCGTGTGTCTCTTTATTATTCTGCACACACGTGTGATAAAGAGAGATTAGAGAGGTTGTAACACTTCATCTCACACACACACACACACACACACACACACACACACCAACCAGGATGTAGGAAGTGGAACCTTTGGGTGCTGTGGGTTGTGAACAGACGTTTATCCGGTGCGTCCCATGGTGCCTTTCATTTGTGCTTCATCGGTTCTTCTGTGGGATCGGACCGGACGGGCCGGGCTTCGGTCCCCGTGGGCTCGGATCAGTCTCGGGTCCTCGCGGTCCTGTCACCAGTTTACTGGGTTATAACTGATTATCAGTGTTAATGTGTCAGTGTTCTGGCTGATGGCTGTAACGCCTCGTCACTGAGACGTTATAACGCTTCATTACTGAGCAGTGTGTAATGAGACGTGCAGAGTGAAAGATGAGCGCAGTCAGTGTGGAGTGTCGAATCAGGGATCAGTTTCCACACTCTGTGTGTGTGTGTGTGTGTGTGTGTGTGTGAGAGAGAGAGAGACTCAGCTTAGTTTCAGCAACTAAAAATATCTTTGATGTTAAAATAATCAGTAAAGAGGTGCAGCACACGGCCAGAGAGGTTATTTATAACCCTGAGTGTGTGTGAGTTACCGTCTGAGCCGCTGGACACACACTGATATACACACACTCACACACGCACATATAAATACACACGCTGTCTTTGAAACTTTTTTTTACACACTGTATAACTCATGGATTACAACATAAGTACATTACAAACAGTAGCTTTTGTATTTAATTGTAAAATTCTGCAAAATGTCCAACTTTAAAGTTGTTTGTTTTTACAATAAGTCACTCAGGACGGTTTGTTCAGGTTACAGCATCGCGGTGCTGAAGGAAGTCAAGAAGAAAAGTGTAGACTTGAACTGACGTGTCTTATGTAAATTTATGTAAATGAGTTTGTGTAAATGTATGCGGATGAGGTTTTTGGCTGAATTTATCCCTGCTGATGTCAGAGAGAGAGAGAGCGAGAGAGAGAGAGAGAGAGAGAGAGAGAGAGAGAGAGAGAGAGAGAGCGAGAGAGAGCGAGAGAGAGAGAGAGCGAGAGAGAGAGAGAGCGAGAGAGAGAGAGAGCAAGAGAGAGAGAGAGAAAGAGAGAGAGAGCGAGAGAGAGAGAGAGCGAGAGAGAGAGAGAGCAAGAGAGAGAGAGAGCAAGAGAGAGAGAGAGAGTGAGAGACCATGATGAGGATTTTAATAATAACAAGGTGGAGTAACAGCATTTGGTCTCAGAAGGAGACGGTAAAGCTGCAGAGGTCTCGTCACATTAACTAGAATTCTCAATACATACTTAAAATTGGGACACGCCCCCATGGGTCCGCCCCTTATCCTGGATTAGAGTCTCAGAGGCTCTTCATTTATTTCACTCTTTCACAACCTTTTAAATAAAGATCATGACATCCACCGTCTGCTCACCACTAGTTCTCTCTCCACGCTCACAGATTCTGTGGACGAAAAGTTCCAGATGCTTCATTCGCATTTCATAATTTGCATATCAATCGTTTTAGTGACATCACAACCTGAACATGTGTAGCTCCGCCCCCAAAACAGATGTATATTATTAGAAGTAAGAGAAAAGTTGTGTTTGATTGAATGAGTTCAGTTTATTACAGAACAATACTGTGTGTGTGTGTGTGTGTGTGTGTGTGTGTTTCAGCACTGGGATGTGTTTAAAGAGATCAGTGAGGTATTTATCCTGGTTCCTGCTCTCGTCGGACTGAAGGGGAATCTGGAGATGACGCTGGCGTCTCGTCTCTCCACCGCCGTGAGTCCAATCTATGTCCCAGTTCTTACTGTCCAATCACATCTCCAGCCTGTGTCCAATCACATCTCCAGTCTGTATGTCTAATCACATCTCAAGTCTCTATGTCTAATCACATCTCCAGTCTGTATGTCCAATCACATCTCCAGTCTGTATGTCCAATCACATCTCCATTCTGTATGTCTAATCACATCTCCAGTCTGTGTCCAATCACATCTCCAGTCTGTATGTCCAATCACATCTCCAGTCTGTATGTCTAATCACATTTCCCGTCTGTGTCCAATCACATCTCCAGTCTGTATGTCTAATCACATCTCCAGTCTGTATGTCCAATCACATCTCCAGGCTGTATGTCCATGAGGCTTGTGCATGTGTCTGGTTTTCTATGGTGTTTGTATGAAGTAAAATCTAATCTAAACGTCTCTCCACCGCCGTGAGTCCAATCTATGTCCCAGTTCTTACTGTCCAATCACATCTCCAGTCTGTGTCCAATCACATCTCCAGTCTGTATGTCTAATCACATTTCCAGTCTGTATGTCTAATCACATCTCAAGTCTCTATGTCTAATCACATTTCCAGTCTGTATGTCTAATCACATCTCAAGTCTCTATGTCTAATCACATTTCCAGTCTGTATGTCTAATCACATCTCAAGTCTCTATGTCTAATCATATTTCCAGTCTGTATGTCCAATCACATCTCTAGTCTGTATGTCTAATCACATCTCCAGTCTGTATGTCCAATCACATCTTAAGTCTCTATGTCTAATCACATTTCCAGTCTGTATGTCCAATCACATCTCTAGTCTGTATGTCCAATCACATCTCCAGTCTGTATGTCTAATCACATCTCCAGTCTGTATGTCTAATCACATCTCCAGTCTGTGTCCAATCACATCTTCAGTCTGTATGTCTAATCACATTTCCAGTCTGTGTCCAATCACATCTCCAGTCTGTATGTCCAATCACATTTCCAGTCTGTATGTCTAATCACATTTCCAGTCTGTGTCCAATCACATCTCCAGTCTGTATGTCCAATCACATCTCCAGGCTGTATGTCCATGAGGCTTGTGCATGTGTCTGGTTTTCTATGGTGTTTGTATGAAGTAAAATCTAATCTAAACGTCTCTCCACCGCCGTGAGTCCAATCTATGTCCCAGTTCTTACTGTCCAATCACATCTCCAGTCTGTGTCCAATCACATCTCCAGTCTGTATGTCTAATCACATTTCCAGTCTGTATGTCTAATCATATCTCAAGTCTCTATGTCTAATCACATCTCCAGTCTGTATGTCCAATCACATCTCCAGGCTGTATGTCCATGAGGCTTGTGCATGTGTCTGGTTTTCTATGGTGTTTGTATGAAGTAAAATCTAATCTAAACGTCTTGTCTCTCCACCGCCGTGAGTCCAATCTATGTCCCAGTTCTTACTGTCCAATCACATCTCCAGTCTGTGTCCAATCACATCTCCAGTCTGTGTCCAATCACATCTCCAGTCTGTATGTCTAATCACATTTCCAGTCTGTATGTCTAATCACATCTCAAGTCTCTATGTCTAATCACATTTCCAGTCTGTATGTCCAATCACATCTCCAGTCTGTATGTCTAATCACATCTCCAGTCTGTATGTCCAATCACATCTCCAGTCTGTATGTCTAATCACATCTCCAGTCTGTGTCCAATCACATCTCCAGTCTGTGTCCAATCACATCTCCAGTCTGTATGTCTAATCACATTTCCAGTCTGTGTCCAATCACATCTCCAGTCTGTATGTCTAATCACATCTCCAGTCTGTATGTCCAATCACATCCCCAGGCTGTATGTCCATGAGGCTTGTGCATGTGTCTGGTTTTCTATGGTGTTTGTATGAAGTAAAATCTAATCTAAACGTCTCTCCACCGCCGTGAGTCCAATCTATGTCCCAGTTCTTACTGTCCAATCACATCTCCAGTCTGTGTCCAATCACATCTCCAGTCTGTATGTCTAATCACATTTCCAGTCTGTATGTCTAATCATATCTCAAGTCTCTATGTCTAATCACATCTCCAGTCTGTATGTCCAATCTCATCTCAAGTCTCTGTCTAATCACATCTCCAGTCTGTGTCCAATTACATCTCCAGTCTGTATGTCTAATCACATCTCCAGTCTGTATGTCTAATCACATCTCAAGTCTCTATGTCTAATCACATTTCCAGTCTGTATGTCCAATCACATCTCCAGTCTGTATGTCCAATCACATCTCCAGTCTGTATGTCTAATCACATCTCCAGTCTTTATGTCCAATCACATCTCCAGTCTGTATGTCTAATCACATCTCCAGTCTGTATGTCCAATCACATCTCCAGTCTGTATGTCCAATCACATCTCCAGTCTGTATGTCCAATTACATCTCCAGTCTGTATGTCTAATCACATTTCCAGTCTGTGTCCAATCACATCTCCAGTCTGTATGTCCAATCACATCTCCAGTCTGTATGTCTAATCACATCTCCAGTCTGTATGTCCAATCACATCTCCAGTCTGTATGTCTAATCACATCTCCAGTCTGTGTCCAATCACATCTCCAGTCTGTATGTCCAATCACATCTCCAGTCTGTATGTCTAATCACATTTCCAGTCTGTGTCCAATCACATCTCCAGTCTGTATGTCTAATCACATCTCCAGTCTGTATGTCCAATCACATCTCCAGGCTGTATGTCCATGAGGCTTGTGCATGTGTCTGGTTTTCTATGGTGTTTGTATGAAGTAAAATCTAATCTAAACGTCTCTCCACCGCCGTGAGTCCAATCTATGTCCCAGTTCTTACTGTCCAATCACATCTCCAGTCTGTGTCCAATCACATCTCGAGTCTGTATGTCTAATCACATTTCCAGTCTGTATGTCTAATCATATCTCAAGTCTCTATGTCTAATCACATCTCCAGTCTGTATGTCCAATCTCATCTCAAGTCTCTATGTCTAATTACATCTCCAGTCTGTGTCCAATTACATCTCCAGTCTGTATGTCTAATCACATCTCCAGTCTGTATGTCTAATCACATCTCAAGTCTCTATGTCTAATCACATTTCCAGTCTGTATGTCCAATCACATCTCCAGTCTGTATGTCCAATCACATCTCCAGTCTGTATGTCCAATCACATCTCCAGTCTGTATGTCCAATCACATCTCCAGTCTGTATGTCCAATCACATCTCCAGTCCGTGTCCAATTACATTTCCAGTCTGTATGTCCAATCACATCTCCAGTCTGTATGTCTAATCACATCTCCAGTCTGTATGTCTAATCACATTTCCAGTCTGTGTCCAATCACATCTCCAGTCTGTATGTCTAATCACATTTCCAGTCTGTGTCCAATCACATCTCCAGTCTGTATGTCTAATCACATCTCCAGTCTGTATGTCTAATCACATCTCAAGTCTGTATGTCTAATCACATCTTTAGTCTGTATGTCCAATCACATCTCCAGTCTGTATGTCTAATCACATCTCCAGTCTGTATGTCCAATCACATCTCCAGTCTGTGTTCAATCACATCTTCAGTCTGTATGTCTAATCACATTTCCAGTCTGTGTCCAATCACATCTCCAGTCTGTATGTCTAATCACATCTCCAGTCTGTATGTAAATGAGGCTTGTGCATGTGTCTGGTTTTCTATGGTGTTTGTATGAAGTAAAATCTAATCTAAACCAGGAAACGCAGGTCTGGTTTAATAACAGCTCCGTTTTTTGTCTGATCTCATGTTTGCTCTCTGAGTCTGATCGCATCTCTGTCTAATCACTCTGAACACACACATTAAAGCGCTCCTCTCTCCTGCAGGCCAACACGGGGCAGATGGATGATCCTAAACAGCAGTGGTTGATGGTGAGCAGTAATCTGGCACTAATACAGGTAAATTAACACACACACACACACACACTTTGATGTATGCAGCCCTACAGAACTTTTACTTTATAATGTACTGGGCTCGGGTTATTTGAATTATAGAAAATTCTGATCTGAACATTCTGCACATTTATGTAAACATTACTGTAAGTACTGTCTAGTAGGGGGCAGTAGGGGGCAATAAGGGCAGTAGTGTTCAGTAGTAGGGAGTAGGGTCTAGTATGGCCCAGTAGTGTCTAATATGGGGCAGTATTCTTCAGTAGAGAAAAGTAGTGTCCATTGGGTCATAATTTTAATTCAATTTTTAATTCAATTTTATTTGTATAGCGCATTTAGCAATTTTCATTGCCGCAAAGCAGCTTTACACAGTCAAAAGAATTATTTAAGTTTGTATGAAATGTGAATTTGTATGAATCAAAATGGTCAGTTTGTCCCTGGTGAGCAAGCCGAGGGCGACAGTGGCAAGGAAAAACTCCCTGAGATGGTAATAGGAAGAAACCTTGAGAGGAACCAGACTCAACAGGGAACCCATCCTCATCTGGGTGAAACAGAAAGCAGTAAATGATCTGCATTTATACAGTGTGTAGGGTGGGAGGCAGTTCAGCTATAATAGCTGATGTTAATTGATGTTAATATGGAGTCCAGGTAGTTATTGAAGACCCAGGTAGACTTGTAAGAAGTTCCAGTCCTGAACTATCGAACTGTCAAGTCCCCAGAGAAACAGTTGACACCAGTCAAGGCCAGAACCGTCTTCTAGGTAGAGAGAACCATCCCCAGACACCAGACGCATCCCAGAGAGACACACGGGGCATCCATGTGACGAGATCTTCAGCCAGAAGCGGGGCACCAGGATGGGTCAGACAGGTCCGGAGGGCAGAGGGAGTCTGGATCACTGGCAGCTCAGGAACGACATGTGTAGCTCGACAGAGAGAGAGAGAAAGAGTGAAAGGGGGAGACAGGAGGAGAGAAGAAAGAGAAAGAGGGGGGAAGAGAAGATGAGAGATGGCAGTTAGGTATGGTCACAGTCACACAATGTATAATGTCTTGTATTGTCCAGTAGAGGGCAGTGTGGGGTAGTAGGGTGCAGTGTGAGTGGACAGTGTCCCCGAGTCTCCTGAATGATGGAGGATAACAGGATGATTACAGCACAGATCATTGTTAATGATGTAAGACAGTGAGCCCAGGGGATTATGGGTAACTGTATCCTGTCTTCAAAAGATTACACACCCTGCTGAGGTGGTAATGAGGTGTTAATGAGGTGTTAACGACGAGGAAGCAGTTAAGACGACACTTGCCTTCTGTGTCCGCTGCCCCCTGGTGTTCACTCTCGGTTTAGACGTGATCAGGTGAGGTTCCCCGTGCGAGTTCTCAGTGTGCTGGTGTTCTCAGGTCCAGGCCACAGTGGTGGGGTTCCTGGCAGCGCTGGCAGCCGTGGCTCTGGGCGCCGTGTCGAGGGGAGGAGTCGAGCTGGAGCAGGCCGCGGTGCTGTGTGCTAGCAGTGTGAGCACCGCCTTCATCGCCGCGCTCTCCTTAGGTACTGATCATCTCATCTGTGTGTGTGTGTGTGTATACAGGTATGGTGATTTTGTGTGTGTGTGTGTGTGTGTGTGTGGTGATTAAGGCGTGGTGATGATCGGGGTGATTATCGGCTCCAGGAAGGTGGGCATTAACCCTGATAACGTGGCGACGCCCATCGCCGCTAGTCTTGGGGATTTGATCACACTGTCCCTGCTGGCGGGAATCAGCAGCGCACTCTACTACTATAGAGGTACAGCGCCGCATCACAACAACAACAATCACAACAACAATAAACAGTTATATAGTCTTATATCTAATTATAATCTAATGTATTTTTGTGAAACCACTTTACTTTTACTCTATGTGTGTGTGTGTGTGTGGTGTAGACCTGTGGTACGTGTCTCTGCTGGTGTGTGTGTTCTTTCTCTCCCTGATTCCTGTCTGGGTTCTTGTGGCTCGTCGCAGTGTTCAGGTCAGAGAGATTCTGCGCTCGGGGTGGCAACCTGTTATAGTGGCCATGTCCATCAGCAGGTACACTACACAAACACACACAAACACACACACACACACACACACACTACACTATATACTACACACATACACACACTATACACTACACACATACATACACACTACACACACACACACTACACACACACACACACACTACACACACATACACACTACACACCACGCACACACACATTACACACACACACTACACACACATACACACTACACACCACACACTACACACACACACACACACACACTACACACACACACACACACTACACTATATACTACACACATACACGCACTATACACTACACACATACATACACACTACACACACACACACTACACACACACACACACACTACACACACATACACACTACACACCACGCACACACACATTACACGCACACACTACACACACATACACACTACACACCACACACTACACACACACACACACACACACTACACACACACGCACTATACACTACACACATTCATACACACTACACACACACTGCACACACACACACATAGACACTACACACACATACACACTAAACACACACTATGCACACACATGCCACAGGCACTACACACACATACATACCACACACACATACACACCACACACACACATACAGACCACACACACACATACACACCACAGACACATACACACCACACACACACATACACACCACACACACACACTACACACCACACATACACACATGCACACTACACACTAGGGCTGCAACAACTAATCGATAAAATCGATAATTATCGATAATGAAATTCGTTGTCAACGAATGCCGTTATCGATTAGTTGGGCTGCTCACGTCACTGAGGCGCGCGACCACAAGATGCACAAATACACACAGATACACAGCCGCTCGCGCAATGGAGGTTACAGGAGCACCGGCAGGAAAAAGCGCGCGCCCCGAGTCCTCCAAGGTTTGATAGCAATTTACATTAAACGCCTCTAAGAAGACGGTAAAAGATCTAAAATTCATTCCAGTTACACAATATTACCATTTCTCTCCAACATTCCAGGGTGGCCTTTTATTGTGGGCAGTATAAGGTACAACAATGTTCGAGAGAAATGGTAGTATTGTGTATCTGGAATGAATTTTAGATCTTTAAGTCCATCTCATAAAAAATCGGAGCAGAAACAAAGGTGTTGGGTTTATATTTTTGTTGAGTGTGTGTGTGTGTGTGTGTATATATATATATTTATACTGTATATATTATATACTACATTTCATTTAAGGTTTAAAATGTCAAAATTAAAGATTATTAAACTCTTTATGTGGCTTTAGCATTTTTAAAAGTTTATTTTTATACATAAATAACACCCTGATTTTTTTTTAAAGGGTTATAAGCGAAATATCAAATTAAAGAAGCGGTTAGGTTTTATCCGATTAATCGATTAATCGAAAACATAATCGCCCAACTAATCAATTATCAAAATAATCGTTAGTTGCAGCCCTACTACACACACATACACACACATACTCCACACCACACACTACATACATACACACACACACTACACATACACACACTATACACTACACACACACTATACACACACATACTCCACACCACACACTACATACATACACACACACACTACACATACACACACTATACACTACACACACACTATACACACACATACGATAGACTCACACGACACACACACTACACGCTACACACACACAAACACACTACATTCAGAGTACTGTTTTTATTATGAGCTGTCTATTTCTCACTCCTGTGTGTGTGTGTGTGTGTGTGTGTGTGTGTGTGTGTTTGATTTCAGTTTCGGCGGCCTGATTCTGGACAGAACCGTCAGTGATCCTAACTTTGAGGGCATGGCTGTGTTTACTCCCGTCATTAATGGTGAGACAGAAAGAGACTTGGAGAGAGAGAGTTATAACTGAATTATAAACTGAGGGTAAGTCAAAAATTATCCGCACTCTGGTTATGTTCTCTCGTCTCATCAGCGTTCTCTGTTCGAGGCTCCCGTCTCCCCAGTCACTGCTGTGCAGGTGTGTGTATATGTGTGTGTGTGTGTGTGTAAGAACGTTTTACATCAGTTCATCTGTAACTGCGGTGCAAGCAACCATGGACGCCTCACTTGTGAGTTACACGACAGAAGAGCAGCGTGCAGAAAGGAGTATTTTGGTTATTGTGGTCTGAGTGTGTACCTGGTGTAGAAGGACATAAACAGGAGTGTTTGGAGATCTACTATAGAGGATCGTTACCGGTGATGAGACACGGATTCATCACCGCACGTCTGAGAGTAAACGACAGCGTCTGGAACAGAAACGTCCTCAATCACAGGCCGAGAAAAAGTTCAAAAGTCGACCATCAGCTGAAACTGGACCAGCGCTTACAGTTTTCTGGGATTCTCGGGGGCCAGAAGTATTGGAACATGATCAGCAAAAAGGTTCGACAATCGACAGTGCTCGTTACGGCAGAGGACCGCTATCCGAGGGCGACGTGATCTCACGTGACGATACACGTCCGCACACTTCTGCTCCACACTGTGGACACTCTGAGGTGTTAAAGCGTCCTCACTGTAGTCCTGATCTCACTCCATCAGACTTCCACCTGTTTTTTCTCCTGAAAGCAGAACTGCGAGGATGAAGACTCACTTCTGATGAAGAACTGAAGACAGCGGTGTGTTCGTGACTCACAGCTCAGAGTAAAACACTTTAATGAGGGAATACGAGAGCGTGTGGACTAAATGGATTATAAAAAGCAAGAAGTCGAAATCTCGAAACATGTTTTTGTCTAAAATCTAACACTAATTCTACAGCCAGTGTGGATCATTTTTTATATAATTTAGTATGACAAGGTGTGTGTGTGTGTGTGTGTGTGTGTGTGTGTTGAGTAAATAATGAACTACTCAGGTGTTTCTGCTCCTGGTTAACGTTAGGTGTGGGCGGGAACCTGGTGGCCATCCAGGCGAGCAGAATCTCCACCTACCTGCACTTCTGGAGCGTTCCTGGAGTCCTGCCTTATAAGATGAGACAGCACTGTCCAAACCCCTGCGTCTCGTTCTTCTCCTCGGGTCAGGAACACAATAATCACTCCTCAAACTACACACACTCATGAATATTAATGAGGAGGAAAGGCAAAAGAATCAGTTTAAACAGACGTGTGTGTGTGTGTGTGTGTGTGTGTGTGTATCAGGTGTGAACTCTAAATCCGCCCGTGTGCTGTTCCTCCTCGTCGTCCCTGGACACCTCATCTTCCTCTTCACCATCCAAACATTACAAGGAGGCCACACCCCCATTGCCCCGCCCTTTATCTGCTGCTATCTTTGTGCTGCCATGATACAGGTACACACACACACACACACACACACACACACACACACTACAATCCTGTTAATACACAAGTGTTATCTTGTATTTCTGATGTCACAACAACACACTTATGTCTCTCATACACACACACACTCACACACACACACGCAGTTCTCATTGGTTTGTATAAAAGTCTGTTTGTCTGCCATGCCCCGCCCCCAGGTGGCGCTGTTGCTCTACACGGCGGATGTGCTGGTGAGGTTGATGTGGAGGAGGGGTCTCGACCCGGATAACTTCTCCATCCCGTACCTGACGGCTCTGGGGGACCTGCTGGGGACCGGCCTGCTCGCGCTCTGCTTCCACCTCGTCTTCCTCCTGCAGGGACTCTGATTAGACCCTCCCCCCCTCCCCCTCTCCCTCCTCTCCTCCCCCTCTCCCTCCTCTCACTGTCCGGGCGCTCCACAGCACCTCCTGGTGGAACTGGACTTAACTGCAGGGTTAATGAAGGGGTCCAGGTGAGGCAGAACCCGGGCCCGGCTCAGGTGGAGGACAGAACTGTTCTCACTGAGAGGGTACCGGTACTGTAGGGTCCAGAGAAGTCCGTCACCACCACCACCTTATTGTTATTTATAATTCATAAACATTTATATTCTCATTATTAAATAAAACTGTAAACATTTTCACTGATTAAAGGAACAATAAGAGAATAAATCATTAAGACTGTGTGAGAGTCCGGGCGACCCGCGCAGCTCCAGCACCGTGTACACACTCTACACCAAACAACTTTAACCCTAAAAATATACAATTCTTCATTTATTTACTTGTTTGTGTGTTTGTTCCTGCAAAATAGATAACTTCTACATTTCCAATAATCATTAATAATCAGCTCATGGATCTGCATCTTTCTACACTTCTTTTTTGTTTTGGGGGGGGAGGGGGGAGTGTTTTCTGACCCCTAAATTAGACACACCCACAGCCCGGGATCATAACTCCGCCCCATTTCTTAAAGCAGACTCTCAGATTATATACTGAGAAGTGTTTTTACTGGCATTCTCACTAGAGGCACTAGAGGGCGCTGCAGGTCACACTCCGCCTCTTTAATCAGTTTATTTACCAATAATGATTTATGTTTTTGTTTTTATTAAAAACAGCTCTTGGTGGATTTAGACATTTATACAATTTGCACACACACACACACACACACTCCGTCTCCACCTCACACACACACACACACTCTGTCTCTACCTCACACACACACACACACTCCGTCTCCACCTCACACACACACACACACACACTCCGTCTCCACCTCACACACACACACACACACACACACACACACACACTCCGTCTCTACCTCACACACACACACACACACACACACTCCGTCTCTACCTCACACACACACACACACACACACACACACTCCGTCTCTACCTCACACACACACACACACACTCCGTCTCCACCTCACTTAAAGATGTCATTTATGTCTCTATTTAATGTTAGCTGTGAGTTTAATGTTTGTTAAGTTAAATATGTTTGTTTCTAAAGAGTAAAAACACTTTAATACAGCAGGAAGAGACTAAATTTCATCAGTATTTATATTAAAATAAAATAAACTTTACAAATTTTTTAATACACAGACGTATTAATGTTGTAACTGTGAATAAATTAGTAACACGTTTTGGATTAATGCGGGTTTGTGATCAGTCACGCTGTTATTAACGATCATTCAGTTCATATTTGACCTCAAAGAGTCGCAATTAATCTAGAATTATTTTCAGAGCTGAATGTCATAAACCATTATTAAAATAATATAACTTTTTATTTAATATGCATATTTCCAAACGTTATCATATTTTAATACTGAGTCATGTGACTGAGCCTGGTGCTCATTATAATATGTAAATAGTTGCCTGACTATTCAGATATTATACTATTTAAAATATTTTAATACTGTAATTATATAAAATAAGTAGAAATATACTAACTATAATATTAAAATAGCCATGTGACTAAATATTGTATCATGACTATTATATGACAAAATATTTAAGCATGTAATAATCTAATTAAATACTGAGTCATGTGACTGGAGCTCATTATAATATTTGAATCAGAAACTAAAAAGAAAGAGACAGAAACAGATTCTGGTGCTGAAGACGAGACGTGAAGCTGCACTGAAGTCTTTAATCAGAGACACACAGAGTTCACACGGGACGGCAGTTTCAAAGACCATGTCGTTTTTAAAAATGTATAAATTTGTATATATTTGCATAAAATAGTGCTTTAAGGTTTTGTGCAATATTGCAAGTCATTCATGTTTTAAAGAAATATTGTACTTTAATACGTCTGTATATTTATTTCCTAACTTTAATCCCAAAAGGATTTTATGGCTTATTTCATAAAAACCCAAAATCTTAGAGTCTCAGAAAAACAGATTCAAAGCATTTTTAATAAATCAGAACTCGATTAGAAACACAGAGAGAGAGAAAGAGCTTATGTCTCAGTGTGTGTGTGTGTGTGTGTGTGTGTGTGTGTGTGTGTGTGATTTAATAAACCTATAGGAGAGGTGTGTAACACGTGACACAGTAAAGCCGTGTTTCAGTCTCACACTATACTTATAAAGAGATACAGAAGAGTTAAAATGATGAAAAGTACAGAAACATCTGGTTCACCCGGGAGCCAAATGATCAGTGTGAGGAGTGTGACGTGTGTGTGTGTGTGTGTGTGTGATGTGAGTGAGAGGTGTGTGTGAGGAGTAAATGAGATTGTGTTGAGTTGAAGTGAGGGAACAGAGCGAGCGAGTTTATAACTGTTTATTTCCTGGAACTGAGTTCTGAAGTGATTTTAGGGAAAGCTGCAGCGGTGTGTGTGTGTGTGTGTGTGTGTGTGTTTACTGTACGCCTGGAGAGGACACTTCCTGTATTAATTCTTCAGCTGAAACTTGGGAAGTTGAAGAAAAAACTTTAATTTCGTCTTCATTAAATCCTCGTCCCCGAGCTGGTTCACTCCAAACACACCACATCAGCCTCGGGATGACGTCATTACTGGGACGAGAAGGACGAAGAGGAGACAGATTAACAGAAATCTCAAACAGATTTAAAGCTGGCACGCGACCCGAGGGTTCAGAACACGGATTTTATAAACAGTCGTAAATTTGACATATTTTTTCAGTCCCCGAGGTTTTAGAGCTGAACACAGCTGGGCCGATGACGTCCTGTTCAGACGGGATTAGTTTCTCTCTGGAAGTGTGTGATGGAAATACATTTTACTGCAAATCCTTCTCGTCAGGTATCGTCTACAGAACCTTTAACCTTAGCAGGAGACGGGGGGGTTACCACGTGTGTAACACTCTAAACCATTAAATCTAAAGGACGAGTCAAAGATGGGACGCCTTCAAGGCTTTGGAGGAATTTACACAATCCAAGTGTAGTCATGTGACAAGCCACGCCATCGACAACAAGCACTTCTAATAAAGATCAGGTGTGTCTTCTTGTACACATCTAGATTATTAACTCAGTGATGCTTAAGTTCTGAAATGTCTCTTAATTTGCCGAGCCTGAGGAGTCTCCACTTCCTGTTAGTGATGATGATGATGGTGGACTGCAGGTGGTAACTTCTCTGTGCAACATAAAAAGTGTGTGTGTGTGTGTGTGTGTGTGTGTGAGAGAGAGAGAGAGAGAGGGAGAGACATCACTGTTGGATCGAGGAACACGCAGTACCATGGAAAAGTCCAAGGAGCTCAGTGCAGATCTGAAAAGGAGGACGTGGAGTTACACACACCAGGAACGTCTCTCAGAGCCGTCTCTAAGATACTGCAGATTCCACAATCAGGTAGACTACTGTATTGATGTCTGGGGAAAAAAAAAACTGTCCTTCTCACCTGAGAGGAAACTAACTGGTTCTGATGGTCAGGAACATCCCAGGAACCACACAGAGGCACAGAACTGCCATGAACTGGAAGCTGCAGGAACATCAGTGTCACTGTCTCCAGTCAAACCAGTTTTATATTACTATGGACTGAAAGAAACAAAGAAGCTCCTGCTCCAAAATCCACACCTTCACCAGCTCAAGTAAAGTCTGCAGCTCAGCACATGGACAAAAGCTTCTGGAGAAAAGTTCTGAATAGAGGTGTGTTTGGAGGAGTAAAGGTGAGGCAGAAGACTGTAGCAGGTGTGGAGCATGGTGGTGGGAATACACTCTGGGAATGTTCTGCTGCCAGTGGATCTGGTACACTGCACAAAACCTCAGATGGAAGTGGAAAGTATAAAGCAGGTTAACTTAAGCTTCTGGAGACTCGACACCAGTAGCTTCTGTGCCAGAAAACTAGCGGTTTTAATTAAAAACAAGTTAAATGTCCTTTAGAATGTAGAGTAGAGTTCTGCTGAAGCTTCTGCTGGAGAGAGAGAGAGAGAGATCTGATTCTCTGATGATTTAAAAATAATATTAATTTAATTAAAAACTCAATCAAACGTGTGTGTGTGTGTGTGTGTGTGTGTGTGATCATTCTGCTCCAGAAAAAGCTCCTGAAACCCCTGAAAGCCTGATTCTGCCCTGACCTTCATGTTCTGAAGTGTGTGAACTTCTCTCAGTAGTCTGTAGTCGGACACACTGCTCTTTAAGGAACTTTAAATAAATAAACTGATGTTTGGTAGAAGCTCCAACTTTCTTCACATCTACTTCCTATAAATATTCGGCTTCCCGTTTACGGGCCTGGAGCTTCTGCAGCAAAATCTCTCAATCTCCACAGTATCTCCTCAACATCTCTAACTTTACACTCCATCTAGAGCACAGGTTCTCCTCCCTGTAACCTGAAGGTGTGGTCTGTAAGAGTTAAGTGCACTTTTGGAAGACCTTTAGTGTGGTCAGATGAGGTTTCTTTGAAAGATGCTTCCTCGCCCAGTTAAACTGGAAAAGGTCAGATGTTCTCCTGATTCAGGTTGTGACTTCTAGCTCAGCCTTTAGAGGGCGCTGATGTAAAGAAAAAAAAAACAGAAACAAGGAGGATGGATAGTGATTGGTCAAGTTTTTTTATGGAGGAAACATTCACAGCTCTAAAAACAAACCTCATACTTCAGTTCACTGTATAAACTGTAGAATAAATACATTAAAACATAAATATTTATAAAAACATAAGCAGGAGCTAAAACGCTGTGAAATCGTCTCCCCGTCGGCTAACGAGGAATCCCGCTCCAGTTAGTCGACGTGAGCGAGCAGAGGCACTGAACACAGAGGAGTCACTGAGGAGTTCTGGGAAGACGTGCAGGACACCTGCAGCAATCAGTTCCTCTAAGAGTTCCCCTGAGAGCCGCTAGCAGCAGATCCACAGATCAGCCAGAGAATCTAACACAGTGGTGTCTAAAATCCACACAGCTCGTCTCATCTGAACTTCAGGTAGGTCGGCGTCGAGTAGTTAAACAGAAGGAAGTCCATGCGGTACAGATTGTAGAGCTTCTTCTGATAGAAGGGGCTGATATTGCTGAAGAACTTGGCTGCCATGCTCTCGGTGGTCCTCACACTCTTCGACGACGCAGGAAACTTCACTTCTCTTTCTGCCCCGGCTAGCTTTAGCACGTAGCGTGAGTCCTCTGCCAGGCTCTCGTATTTGCCCACCACGTCGTAGTGAATGAGGCAGGGGTGGCACAGAGTGTGCGCTCGCTCCCAGTGCTCGTTAAACGGCTCCTCGCGCTGAGTCCGCGGGTCCACCAGGTAGTACACGAACTCCTCGAACGAGACGTCGCTTCCCTTCTCCAGCGCCTCGGGCTGAGGGTTGGCGCGGTGACGCCGCACTATCTTGGTGCCGTAGCGTTTGTGGAAGGCCGTGTTGTAGCTCCGTGTGAATTTGTTGCGATACGCCGAGACGAGTCTTTCGAAAGGATCACGCACGAATATGAACTTCAGGTAGGTGCGAAGACGGCGGTTAATGTCGGCTTTGGAGTACTCCGAGAGCGAGCGCAGCCGGCCCGGAGCGTGCGCCTCATTAGCGGGGATGGCGAGTGGATCACGGTAACGTCCGTCACCCGTCAGGACCATCAACGTTCGCTTCCAGTTGGTGCAGGCCACCTTGGGTACGTAGCAGTAAAGCATACTATGTCGGTCGTCCACCAGCAGATGGCGCAGGTCCTCAGGGCCCAGGACACGCCGCTTACGTGTGTGAGAGCGACAGGCTTCATCCACAAACTTTCGGCGAGCCTTTAGGGTCGTCCCGACAGCAGAAAGATCCCACTGAAGACAGAAACACAACAATTAGAAATCTATAACGATAACAGTAATGTTAATGTCAAAGTAGGCGGAGTTTGTGTCAGGTTGTGGTGCAGTGATCAGTGTTGCATTCGGTACGTAAAGTGAAACATGTAATTTGGTAAATGTTTTGTTGTTTTAATGGAGAGACCAAGCTATGGGTGCCAATATTTTAGTTCAAGTGAAATGGGTGTTTTTTCTTTTGGCCCCGCCCACAAGCACCTGCTCAAGGCACTTACTCAGTTTTGTTTCTGATTTAGAAGGAATTTACTCTAAAGGAGGAAGTTCTTTATGATGCAAATGTTACAACATGGCATGTTCTGTGGATGTGTGTGTGTGTGTGTGTGTGTGTGTGTGTGTGTGTGCGTGTGTGTGAGAACATTTACACATTTACACAGTTGTGTTTTAATCATCCTCGACACTCCAGGGTGCAAAAACGCGACTGAGCTCGGAGCGGAGCACAACTTTTTTGCACACACATGCCTCATAAATAACTCTGTGCTGTAATTTGTGTGTGTGTGTGTGTGTAAAAAAATGTACACGTGGAGTTTTTCACAAAGGCACACACACACACACACACACACACACTTGAGCACAGCAGCAAGTCCATGTGCCAACTCTCATGTTTTCTGCAGTTTCTCAGGGAGGTCACGGGGTGCTGCAGAGAGGAGTGTGTGTGTGTGTGTGTGTGTGTGTATGTGTGTGTGGAGGGGGGGTTTAAAAGGTTGTGGGTTGTAACAGCTGACAATCAGACTCTGACCCTGACTCTGTGTTTAATCTAGCACAGCAGGGTCCGGGCTTAAACACAGAGTCAGGGTTCAAATTAAACACAGAGTCAGGGTTCAGATTAAACACAGAGTCAGGGTTCAGATTAAACACAGAGTCAGGGTCCGGGCTTAAACACAGAGTCAGGGTCCGGGCTTAAACACAGAGTCAGGGTCCGGGCTTAAACACAGAGTCAGGGTCCGGGCTTAAACACAGAGTCAGGGTCCAGATTAAACACAGAGTCAGGGACCCTGACTCTGTGTTTAATCTGGACCCTGACTTTGTGTTTAAGCCCGGACCCTGACTCTGTGTTTAATCTGAACCCTGACTCTGTGTTTAATCTGAACCCTGACTCTGTGTTTAATCTGGACCCTGACTCTGTGTTTAAGCCCGGACCCTGACTTTGTGTTTAATCTGAACCCTGACTCAGTGTTAAATCTGAACTCTGACTCTGTGTTTAATCTGAACCCTGACTCTGTGTTTAATCTGAACCCTGACTCTGTGTTTAATCTGAACCCTGACTCTGTGTTTAAGTCCAAAGCCTGGCTCTGTGTTTAAGCCCGAACCTTGACTCTGTGTTTAAGCCCGAACCCTGACTCTGTGTTTAAGCCCGAACCCTGACTCTGTGTTTAAGCCCGAACCCTGACTCGGTGTTTAAGCCCGAAGCCTGACTCGGTGTTTAAGCCCGAAGCCTGACTCTGTGTTTAAGCCCGAACCCTGACTCGGTGTTTAAGCCCGAACCCTGACTCTGTGTTTAAGCCCGAACCCTGACTCGGTGTTTAAGCCCGGACCCTGACTCTGTGTTTAATCGAACCCTGACTCTGTGTTTAATCCGAACCCTGACTCTGTGTTTAATCCGGACCCTGACTCTGTGTTTAATCTGGACCCTGACTCTGTGTTTAATCTGGACCCTGACTTTGTGTTAACACAGAGTCAGGGTCCGGGCTTAAACACAGAGTCAGGGTTCAGATTAAACACAGAGTCAGGGTTCAGATTAAACACAGAGTCAGGGTCCGGGCTTAAACACAAAGTCAGGGTCCAGATTAAACACAGAGTCAGGGTCCGGATTAAACACAGAGTCAGGGTTCGGATTAAACACAGAGTCAGGGTTCGATTAAACACAGAGTCAGGGTCCGGGCTTAAACACCGAGTCAGGGTTCGGGCTTAAACACCGAGTCAGGGTTCGGGCTTAAACACCGAGTCAGGGTTCGGGCTTAAACACCGAGTCAGGCTTCGGGCTTAAACACCGAGTCAGGCTTCGGGCTTAAACACCGAGTCAGGGTTCGGGCTTAAACACAGAGTCAGGGTTCGGGCTTAAACACAGAGTCAGGGTTCGGGCTTAAACACAGAGCCAGGCTTTGGACTTAAACACAGAGTCAGGGTTCAGATTAAACACAGAGTCAGGGTTCAGATTAAACACAGAGTCAGGGTCCGGGCTTAAACACAAAGTCAGGGTCCAGATTAAACACAGAGTCAGGGTCCAGATTAAACACAGAGTCAGGGTCCGGATTAAACACAGAGTCAGGGTTCGGATTAAACACAGAGTCAGGGTTCGATTAAACACAGAGTCAGGGTCCGGGCTTAAACACCGAGTCAGGGTTCGGGCTTAAACACAGAGTCAGGGTTCGGGCTTAAACACCGAGTCAGGGTTCGGGCTTAAACACCGAGTCAGGCTTCGGGCTTAAACACCGAGTCAGGCTTCGGGCTTAAACACCGAGTCAGGGTTCGGGCTTAAACACAGAGTCAGGGTTCGGGCTTAAACACAGAGTCAGGGTTCGGGCTTAAACACAGAGTCAAGGTTCGGGCTTAAACACAGAGCCAGGCTTTGGACTTAAACACAGAGTCAGGGTTCAGATTAAACACAGAGTCAGGGTTCAGATTAAACACAGAGTCAGGGTTCAGATTAAACACAGAGTCAGAGTTCAGATTAAACCCTGAGTCAGGGTTCAGATTAAACACAAAGTCAGGGACCCTGACTCTGTGTTTAATCTGGACCCTGACTTTGTGTTTAAGCCCGGACCCTGACTCTGTGTTTAATCTGGACCCTGACTCTGTGTTTAATCTGAACCCTGACTCTGTGTTTAATCTGAACCCTGACTCTGTGTTTAAGCCCGAACCCTGACTCTGTGTTTAATCTGAACCCTGACTCTGTGTTTAATCTGAACCCTGACTCTGTGTTTAATCTGAACCCTGACTCGGTGTTTAATCTGGACCCTGACTCTGTGTTTAAGCCCCGACCCTGACTCTGTGTTTAAGCCCGGACCCTGACTCTGTGTTTAAGCCCGGACCCTGACTCTGTGTTTAAGCCCGGACCCTGACTCTGTGTTTAATCTGAACCCTGACTCTGTGTTTAATCTGAACCCTGACTCTGTGTTTAATCTGAACCCTGACTCTGTGTTTAATCTGAACCCTGACTCTGTGTTTAATCTGAACCCTGACTCGGTGTTTAATCTGAACCCTGACTCTGTGTTTAATCTGGACCCTGACTTTGTGTTTAATCTGGACCCTGACTCTGTGTTTAATCTGAACCCTGACTCTGTGTTTAAGCCCGGACCCTGACTCTGTGTTTAATCTGAACCCTGACTCAGTGTTTAATCTGAACTCTGACTCTGTGTTTAATCTGAACCCTGACTCTGTGTTTAATCTGAACCCTGACTCTGTGTTTAATCTGAACCCTGACTCTGTGTTTAAGCCCGGACCTTGACTCTGTGTTTAAGCCCGAACCCTGACTCGGTGTTTAAGCCCGAAGCCTGACTCGGTGTTTAAGCCCGAACCCTGACTCGGTGTTTAAGCCCGAACCCTGACTCGGTGTTTAAGCCCGAACCCTGACTCGGTGTTTAAGCCCGGACCCTGACTCGGTGTTTAAGCCCGGACCCTGACTCTGTGTTTAATCGAACCCTGACTCTGTGTTTAATCTGGACCCTGACTTTGTGTTTAAGCCCGGACCCTGACTCTGTGTTTAATCTGAACCCTGACTCTGTGTTTAATCTGAACCCTGACTCTGTGTTTAATCTGGACCCTGACTCTGTGTTTAATCTGAACCCTGACTCTGTGTTTAATCTGAACCCTGACTCTGTGTTTAATCCCGAACCCTGACTCTGTGTTTAAGCCCGGACCTTGACTCTGTGTTTAAGCCCGGACCTTGACTCTGTGTTTAAGCCCGGACCTTGACTCTGTGTTTAATCTGAACCCTGACTCTGTGTTTAAGTCCAAAGCCTGGCTCTGTGTTTAAGCCCGAACCTTGACTCTGTGTTTAAGCCCGAACCCTGACTCTGTGTTTAAGCCCGAACCCTGACTCGGTGTTTAAGCCCGAACCCTGACTCGGTGTTTAAGCCCGAACCCTGACTCGGTGTTTAAGCCTGAACCCTGACTCGGTGTTTAAGCCCGAAGCCTGACTCGGTGTTTAAGCCCGAACCCTGACTCTGTGTTTAAGCCCGAACCCTGACTCTGTGTTTAAGCCCGAAGCCTGACTCGGTGTTTAAGCCCGAACCCTGACTCTGTGTTTAAGCCCGAACCCTGACTCTGTGTTTAAGCCCGAACCCTGACTCTGTGTTTAATCTGAACCCTGACTCTGTGTTTAATCTGAACCCTGACTCTGTGTTTAATCTGAACCCTGACTCTGTGTTTAATCTGAACCCTGACTCTGTGTTTAATCTGAACCCTGACTCTGTGTTTAATCTGAACCCTGACTCGGTGTTTAATCTGAACCCTGACTCTGTGTTTAATCTGGACCCTGACTTTGTGTTTAATCTGGACCCTGACTCTGTGTTTAATCTGAACCCTGACTCTGTGTTTAAGCCCGGACCCTGACTCTGTGTTTAATCTGAACCCTGACTCAGTGTTTAATCTGAACTCTGACTCTGTGTTTAATCTGAACCCTGACTCTGTGTTTAATCTGAACCCTGACTCTGTGTTTAATCTGAACCCTGACTCTGTGTTTAAGCCCGGACCTTGACTCTGTGTTTAAGCCCGAACCCTGACTCGGTGTTTAAGCCCGAAGCCTGACTCGGTGTTTAAGCCCGAACCCTGACTCGGTGTTTAAGCCCGAACCCTGACTCGGTGTTTAAGCCCGAACCCTGACTCGGTGTTTAAGCCCGGACCCTGACTCGGTGTTTAAGCCCGGACCCTGACTCTGTGTTTAATCGAACCCTGACTCTGTGTTTAATCTGGACCCTGACTTTGTGTTTAAGCCCGGACCCTGACTCTGTGTTTAAGCCCGGACCCTGACTCTGTGTTTAATCTGAACCCTGACTCTGTGTTTAATCTGAACCCTGACTCTGTGTTTAATCTGGACCCTGACTCTGTGTTTAATCTGAACCCTGACTCTGTGTTTAATCTGAACCCTGACTCTGTGTTTAATCCCGAACCCTGACTCTGTGTTTAAGCCCGGACCTTGACTCTGTGTTTAAGCCCGGACCTTGACTCTGTGTTTAAGCCCGGACCTTGACTCTGTGTTTAATCTGAACCCTGACTCTGTGTTTAAGTCCAAAGCCTGGCTCTGTGTTTAAGCCCGAACCTTGACTCTGTGTTTAAGCCCGAACCCTGACTCTGTGTTTAAGCCCGAACCCTGACTCGGTGTTTAAGCCCGAACCCTGACTCGGTGTTTAAGCCCGAACCCTGACTCGGTGTTTAAGCCCGAACCCTGACTCGGTGTTTAAGCCCGAAGCCTGACTCGGTGTTTAAGCCCGAACCCTGACTCTGTGTTTAAGCCCGAACCCTGACTCTGTGTTTAAGCCCGAAGCCTGACTCGGTGTTTAAGCCCGAACCCTGACTCTGTGTTTAAGCCCGAACCCTGACTCTGTGTTTAAGCCCGAACCCTGACTCTGTGTTTAATCTGAACCCTGACTCTGTGTTTAATCTGAACCCTGACTCTGTGTTTAATCTGAACCCTGACTCTGTGTTTAATCTGAACCCTGACTCTGTGTTTAAGC
>NC_071121.1:405000-462500 GCF_024256425.1 Clarias gariepinus
ATCTGATCATTTAAACCCTGTAACTGAAGGTTTATAGGGACACGCTCAGTGTATAGAGCTGGGAGGACATTTATACACACTCTTTATTTACTCATTTATTTACCCATTTTATTTTGCGTACTTGGTAACCATTTCTTATTTTGTGTGTGTGTGTGTGTGTGTGTGTTATATATGATTTTATGTTACTTCACTCCTCTCTCTGCTTACATACAGTAAACTCTAAGTTATTGGTGACACGGCAAAATCAACCAATATGGAATATTTACTTTGTGATTATACATCTGTCTACTGTTTGTCCACCGAGTCTAGATCGGTTTATTTTATTTTATTTTTTTATTATATTATTTAACTCTGTTTACTTATGAAAAAGGTAAAATTGCTTACTTAAAATTTACTTTTTTCCTTATTTATCTAAATATTCATTTACCTATCGATCCCTCTCTCCCTGTCTCTCTCTCTGTGTCTTTCTCTGTCTGTCTCTCTGTCCGTCTCTCTCTCTTCCTGTCTGTCTCTCCTTAACGTAACGACCGATAGTGAGCAGACAGGAGATGCACGAACAAACAGTGACCAGGTGACAGAAAAAATAAAACACATGGGAAGCTAATAATGGAGGTGGATAATTGCTAATAATAATTTGCTAATAATTGCAAAATGGCGGCGGCGGACACATCACCCTGGGAGCTTTCTGTTCTCCGTAATGCACGTTACATCCGTTTCTCCTTTCTTCTTTTACTTTCTCTAACAGATAAATTATAAATAGGCTCCTTTAACATGAATGGTGAGAGAGATAAAAGAAAAAGAGCAGTAGGAGGAGACTTTATAAGACTAAAGTACTTTGATGTTGTCTTCGTACAGGAGACACACAGGGACCAAGCCTGAGACTGAGAGGGCCATGTGGTGGGAAGGGACACGTTTCCTACCTCACGGCTCCAACGTCAGTGCCGGTGTGGTCGATAGTGGCAGAAATAAAAAAGGAAGTTTTAATACAACACAATGAACTGGAAATAAATCCACAATAGTAATGGGAGGGGACTGGAACTGCACAGTAGACGTCACCCCAGACTGAAGCGGTGAGGAACCACACCCAAAGTCTGCTGAGGCGCTCGAGGAGCTCATTAAGCAGAGAGGTCTGGTGGATGTGTGGAGGGAAAAAACCCAAATACAGTGGAACCTTGGATTACGAGTAACATGGTTTACGAGTGTTTCGCAAGACGAGCAACGATTTTTAATAATTTTTGACTTGAAAAACGAGCATTGTCTTAGTTTACGAGCACCGAGTATCATGTTTCACGCATGCGCTTCTTGTTTTGACACCGAGCGTCACGTCATCACAAGTGAGCCAACGGTTTTTCTCTCTATTGCAGCGGAATTGTAGGTAATCGTCTCTCTTGCTGGGTGAATGCTGCTCCTGCTCTCACTCTCACACGCTCTCTCTCTCTCTCTCTCTCTCTCACACACTCACTCTTTTTCTCTCACTCTCACACACTCCTCTCTCTCTCTCTCTCTCACTCTCACACACTCTCTCTCTCACACACTCACTTTCTCTCACTCTCTATCTCACTCACTCTCACACACACACTCACTCTCTCACTCTCTATCTCACTCACTCTCACACACACTCTCTCTCTCTCACACACTCACTCTCTCTCACTCTCTATCTCACTCACTCTCACACACACACTCTCTCTTCCTCCCTCTCTCTGTCCTGCACACTTTGTGTCGGGCAGCGGTGGAAGCTCTGGGTTACTCATCACAAGGTTGTGAGTTTAAGCCCTGCCTCCTAACAACCTCCCTGGAGGTTACATCACTCATTTGTAACGTGAAAGGGACTGAAACTGATGAACGTTTTCTTATTTTTATTTTTCTGAGAAAAAACCCAAGTGATCACTTCCCGAAAACATCACCGTCACCACGGAAACGTGTCATGACTGAGTGGAGGAGGTTCCAGTCAGTGTGTGTGTGTGTGTTTGTGTGTGTGTGTGTGTGTGTGTGTGAGGGTGTGTAAAGTGCAGAGTGTAAACTCAGTCAGCAAAAACACACACACACACACACTAACCCTAAGCCTAACTCTGTTTGTAATTCATCACTGCAGACATTGAGCACAACCACACACACACACACGCGCGAACACACACACACACCTCACACTGACGCTGCGATATAATCAACACTTTATGAAACTTACAGCAGCAGAAACGTTAAACACCTGCATGAATATTTACTTCACTTTAATCTTAAACGAGCTGCTTCAAATATTAGCTGATGAACACACACACACACACACACACACAGGTGAAGTCAGAACAGAACACACACCTTAGCCAAACACAGTAAACTCCAGGTGTGAGATCTGAGTAAACACCGTGTGTGTCAGCATCAGTGATTTATTTAAGTGAAATATCAGAATAATAACGGAGAGAAAGTTTCATTTCTGCTTTCGCGTCGTCCCTCAGATTCTCAGTCAGCTGAATGTTTACACACATCGAGTTATTATTTGGTAAAATTACCATTAAATCGTGTAACTCAGGTCAGATGTTTCAGGTCGCCTCCCACAACCTGTTGGAGTTCCTCCTGACGGGACTTGTGTAACTGGGGCAGGTTTATAGGCCTCACACACACACACACACACACACACAGTTTCAGTTCTGCTCACATCTGTTCTATTGGATTGAGGTCTGGGCCGCTCCAATACCCTGACTTCACTGCCTTTAGGACATTTGACCACAGCTGTGGAAGTGTGTGAGATCGTCCATGTGGAAGATCCATTTCTGACTTTAACTTCTGACTTTAACTTCTGACTTTAACTTCCTGCCTGATGTCTTTAGATGTTGCTTTAACATATCCACATCCTTCTCCTTCCTCATGATGTCCCCGCCCCCAACCTGATGGGTCATGATCAAGGGTGGCATGGTGTTCTTCGTTCTTCAGCTTGCAAGCTTCACCCAATTTCCCTCCAGACAGAACGATGACCCAACAGTTTTATATTTATCGTTTCATCAGCCCAGAAGACTGTAGTCTGGGTTTTCATGACAGTTTTGGAGCAGTGTGTACTCCTCCTTGCTGATCAGGTGACCTCCATATGGGTCTCGCTTCACCGTGGATTCTTCTGTAACGTCTCCTCCAGGGGCTTCACAATGTCCTTTGCTGTTGTTTCCATGATGTCAAATAAAGAGGTGCTGTGTTTGAAGGTAGGGCTTAAAACAACCTCCAACTGACCCAGGTGAAGCTTTTAAAGCCATGACATCATCTTCTGGAATTTTCCAAGCTGTTTACAGAGACAGTCAGCTGAGTGTGTGTGAACTCAGGAACGGTGATGTAGTGAAATTAACTGTATGGAGCAGAAGCGTCTCACCGACACTACAGTTTATCAACATGGAGTCTGTGGAGGAGTTTAAACCATCAGCTTCAGTGACTCCAACCAAAGTGTGTGTGTGAACTTCTGACTTCGAAACTCTGCGTCTGTGGAGGGATTGTTGGCAGCGTTCATTAATTCACCATGAGAGTGTGAGACCCGAGTTGTGATTCGTGTCCTGGGGCAATAAATAAGGAGCTGTTTAGAATAAATCAGACTAGCGGCTGGAATCCGCGGAGCTACACAAACCTCAGAAATGCTAATGGAGCTTTAGGATGTTACGGTGATATTCAGATGGTAATTTTGTCTCCGGGCTGAATGAAGACTCAGATCCTCCTCTCGTCTCTCTCGTCTCTCTCCTGGTCTGGTGTGGTTTCGGTCCGCAGGCCTGACGCGCCTGAACAAGTGCAGTTAGACATGATTGCGTCTCCAGGGAGGATGAGGATGAGCTCTAACCCCCAGGAGAAAGTCACCTTTAACAGGTTGGCTCAGATCAGCACGCTTCTGTGTGTGTGTGTGTGTGTGTGTGTGTTTCATGACCACATCACAGCTCAGAATAAATCATTAACCAGAACCCGAGTGTGTGCAGATAAAGCGCTTCGTGTGGAACATGTGTACGTCATGTGACCTCTCAAACATTCCAGGTGATTTCCTGTGTGTGTGATTTACGTTACTACTCCAGATGTTCACTAAACACACCGTCTCTCTCTCTCTCTCTCTCTTACACACACACACACACACTCTCTCTCTCTCCATACCTGTGTCACTCATTAACGAGGTCAGGGCTGAGAATGGAGGACGTTGACTCTGGGTTAAACAGCTTGAGGACCTCCCTCTCCGTCTCCCTCTGGGGTTCTTCTAAACATTCCTGAGGGACTCTCCTGTATTTCTGTGCTGTTCTGTTCCCTTGCCTTATTAAGTTCCCTAATGACGCAGGAGTGTGTGAGAGCGAGAACCTCACAGGGGGAAACATCACAGGAGCCAAAGTTCATCAGGAACACACCCGCGCTCTGCTGTGATTTACTCAGAGCCGCGAGGACATGACGTGTCCTGCTCCATCACTCCATATGAAATAAAAACACTGAATATATCAGACATCTCACCTTAAAGGGTCCAAACACACTTTAGGGTGGGACAATGTGTCCTGATAATACCGTAACAAACAAACAAACAAATAAATAAAGGTCATTATAACGAGAGTGTGTGCATAGCTAATTCCGCTAGATGCTGTTTCACACTGTACCTTTAATACCAGCTGAATAAATAAAGTTTTAGATTAGAGGTAATTTAGCTCCATTTTGAATCCGTCTGACTCCGCCCACTCCTTTGAAAAGAATCGCGACACAGCACTTTATCAACGCTTCATTAACGCTAACAAACAAACGACGTTCTGTCCAAAGAGCTAAACCTGAAACCTAACGATTATGAACCGCTTCATCCACCATTTTAACTGTTGTGAGCTGCAGAGTGGAGCAGGGTACGAGGTCACCCTCAGGTTCACAGTTAAAACACACACTCATACACACACACTCATATATACACACTCATACACACACACTCATATACACACACTCATATACACACACCAACGTTGAGTCATGCCTGGGTTTTCAGTAACAGGAAACCGTTACAAAACAACTTGAGAACTGATGAGGAACCATTCGTGCTCTCTCTCTCTCTTTTTCTTTCTCTCTCTCTCACACACACACACACACACACACACACACACTTCGCAGCACTCTTGCATTATGATTTGGAGTGTTTTGTAATCTTTGCACCAACAGAAATCTGATGTTTTCCTCTTCATGAAGATCGGACTCGAGTCCAAACCTCTGAGAGCGACTGAGACGCTACTGTCTGTTTTTTCAGTTTAATTAAAAGGTTTCACACACACACACACACACACACACACACACACACACAACCACACATACACAAACACTAAAACCTAAGAAATGAGTTTTAGATCAGATCCATACGAGTGTCGTCTGATCACACACTTCAAAAGAGAGAGAGATGAGATTAGACTCAGAGAAAATATGATCTGATGTTTAAACAGACGTGAGGAACAGTGCAGGATCGGTTACTGTGTTCTATCAGACGCGGCGTGACCTTTATCAGCCGTCTGACTACAGACGCCCTTCTGTTAGATCGGACTATACGGGCCAGACTCCTCAATGACCCCTGGGGGTCCCATCACCCTGTCACTGGGTTACCGCTTCTCTTCAGTGGAAGGGTCTGACCACTGCAGACGCTCTGACCCAGACGTCTAGACGTCACAGTCTGGCCCGGGTTAAAGTCACTCAGACCCTCACAATCGCCCATTTCTCCTGATTCACATGAACACATGAACTTTGACTTGCACTGTAAGCAGTGTGTGCGTGTGTGTGTGTGTGTGTGTGTGTGTCTGCTGCTTACAGAGTAAAAGTGTAGTGACTGTTATTTGCATTAAAAGATCATAAACAACAAACAATTTATTTGTGTTTCAGTGAGAGCTCTGTACTGATCAGGACCCTGGACACACACACACACACACGCACACACAACTCTCACTCACACACACATTTACACACAATCACACTCACACACACTCACACAGACTTATTATTATTACTACTACTAATAATAATAATAATAATAACATGTTTAATTTAGTTGTTACACTTTTATTAACAGTGTAGAGTCTCAGGACTGGGAGTAGAGCTGCTGGTGTTTAACAGATGTGTGTGTGTGTGTGTGTGTGAGTGTGTGTGTGTACTGACCGGTGCTCGCGCTGCTCTGTAAGTATAAGATGAGAATAAAGAGAGATCCGGTGAGTGTGATGAGGAGCACGCGCCCCAGGCTGGGCTTCACCATCATCACCGTCCTCTTCATCACCGCGGCTCCGGACTTCATCATCATCATCATCATCACCACCCCCCCCTACCCCCCCCCCCTCCTCCTCCCCCTCCTGACTCACAGCGCTCGGACCCGCCGCACCGGGGACAAACCTTCACTCATCGGGAGGACACACACACACACACACACACACGCACACACGCACACACACTCATACTCACACACACACACACACACACTCATACACTCATACACACACACACACACACTCATACACTCATACACACACACACACGCACTCATACACTCATACACTCACACGCACTCATACACTCATACACTCACACACACCGAGTAAGTCCCGATCCTGCGCGCGCTCTCCTGCCTCCCGCGGTATAACGGGGCGCTGCTCTGTTCTGCTCCTCCCGCAACATGGAGGGCACGCGACCAAAGTTTAAACCGTGACGTCACGTCAGTCCCCGCCCCTCAGTGTGTTCAAATCGAGAACTAATCGGTTCATCAGGGGGTGAGTCGACTCACACACACACACACACACTCATACACAAACACTCACACACACACACACACTCATACACAAACACTCACACACACACACACACACACACACACTCATACACAAACACTCACACACTCACACACACACACACTACAGGCGGATCTGTAAATACTAGTTAGTGTACTCTACATGTCTTTGGCCTTTTATTATTATTATTTATTTAAGTGTATGTGATCTGTGTGTGTGAGTGATTAGTTCATATCTGTGTGTGTATGTGATCTGTGTGTGTGTGTGTGTGTGTGTGTGTGTTTCCCATTTCATTATATTTTCCTTTGTATTTAAACTCTGATGTAACTCATCACTTCAGTCTCAGGTCAGTCAAACCCTCACAAACCAGGAGTCGGTTCAGGAGTCGGTTCAGTGACGTCACACAGGTCTCACTTCCCCGGGACTTTATTATAACGTCATTAAAACGTTTTATGAAATTCCCCTAAATATAAAGATCAGTTTCTTCTGCCTGATAACAGAAGTGTTTAATGCAGAGCTTCACTTCCTGTAGTGTTTATCCCCTTATTATTATTATTATTATTATTATTATTATTATTATTAATACAGATTATAGAATATTACAGTTGTTAATATTCTATAATCCTGCTGTATTCTTCAGGTATAAAGTGATATTCCTATATCAGACAGACAGATCAGATTTTGATCAGATTTTGTAATAATCTAATTATAAGGTAAATGTAAATGAGCTCGTTATTTTTAAAGATACATTTAAGATACAAGATTGTGTGATTAGTGTATAGAGTTAATTATGTGCCAAAATTTAACAAACAAACACAATCTGCTTTGCAAAAAAAAAACGACTTTCTCACAAATGCAGCGTTTTGCAAACAAACACAATCCGATTTGCAAAGAAAAAAATTCAACTTTCTCACAAATGCACCCTCCATATTTTCTCACAAATGCAATGGAGCAACTTCCTCTTCCAAAACAGCAGATGGCGCTATCGGGCAATTTACTCTATTTTCTCGAGACTTCAAACAACGTGTTTATATGGTTTACCCTTATGTCCCAGACAGTGTTGCCAATTTAGCGACTTTGTCGCTATATTTAGCGACTTTTCAAATCCCTCTAGCGACAATTTTTTTAAAAAGCGACTAGCGACAAATCTGGCGACTTTTTCTTGTGTTACTGGAGACTTTTGGAGACTCTGATGTGTCTGTACTGACTCTTCTCAACTTGCCACAGCAGCTGCCGCCGCCGGCCCCTCCCCCGTCCCAAAGCACTCACAGACCCCGCCCCAGCTGCAGTTACAGCAGGAGATGCTCACTCCTACAAGTCTTGACTGCAAATGAATTGCCCATGCGCGAATCCGCCGTTAAGTGATCCCGCCTTGACGATTTTTTTTTTTTTAAAGCGCCTAGTGACAAATCTAGCAACTTTTGGACAAACCTTAGCAAGTTTCCAATTGTCGCCAATACTGTCCTGTAAGCACGAGGTCTTGCTTTCCCGGTACAGTTACACATCTCCCTGTGTCTGCTCTGATCAGTGAGCGCTAGCTTCGGCTGAAAGGAGCAGCATATTCCCGTGACTGTACAGCAGCTAACATGGATGTAAATGAGCTGCACATGTGAAAACAGTGTTGCAACGGACCTATCACTTACCTGCTTCTCCTTTGCTTGAAATAAAACTATTTAATTTGACCATTTTCTTTTTTTTTCTTATTTATTTATTTTTTCTTCCGATGCACTTATATTACTCCCTGTTACAAAGCTTAAGATCATAATTATATTGGACACATGAGAAAGGATTAGGGAAAACACGCAAAATGCAAATACGACGTAATTACGTTATCAATATGCAAATATACGCATGACGTCATCTAGCGACATTTGGCGACTTTTCGAGCAGACTTTAGCTACTTTCCGTTGAAAATAGTTGGCAACACTGGTCCCAGAGGAATATGAGTAGGGAACAGTTTTGAGGTGTCCATTATATATCCAGACAGCCAGAGATATTAACACTCCACTATCTTTAGGATAGAGCCCTGTAGTGGAATAATACAGTTATATAAAACCACAGCTGCATTTTAATTAACTATTGAAGGCCGAAAGAACTGCCATTGGCTTTTTATATCCACACCGGACGTATGCGACATGATGCATCAAAATCTTTTATAATTAGTGATCATATCTACATTTAAATAATCTTTAACAAAGTTATAAGGGGGAAAAGCTTTAAATGAACAGTAAACATACTGAATTACAGACAGAATTCTATTACAAACCAGATTGTAAAAACTTTCATAAATTTCATGCAGTCTAATACAATGATTCCTGCATCTTACTGTATCTACACCTCGCGCTGCAACAGCTGTCTACAATGTATGATTGTACCACAGACACAGATTATTTAAATGTAGATATGATCACTAATTATAGTTAATAATTCAATAGTTAATTAAAATGCAGCTGTGGTTTGATATAACTGTATTATTCCCCTACAGGGCTCTATCCTAAAGATAGTGGAGTGTTAATATGTCTGGCTGTCTGGATATATAATAGACACCTCAAAACTGTTCCCCACTTATATTCCTCTGGGACATAAGGGTAAACCATATAAACACGTTGTTTGAGGTCTCGGGAGAATAGAGTAAATTGACCGATAGCGCCATCTGCTGTTTTGGAAGAGGAAGTTGCTCCATTGCATTTGTGAGAAAATACGGAGGGTGCATTTGTGAGAAAGTTGAATTTTTTTCTTTGCAAATCGGATTGTGTTTGTTTGTTAAATTTTGGCACATAATTAACTCCATATTAGTGCCATCTGCTGGTCTGTGTGTGTGTGTGTGTGTGTGTGTGTGTGAAGCTAAAGTAAGAGGAGAGGAGGATTTAAACCCCTCCCCTATGGATTTCACTCAAAAGACACGATGTTCACGTGCGTAACCCAATTCACGTGCACGAAAAAAAATTTATTCACAAAAAAAGGGATTTTTTTTATGCACATTCACGTGCATAAAAAATATACATATTCATAATATACAATTCACATATAAACAACTGTGTAAAGAAAATTGAATGTTTAAAATTTACAAATGCACCATGGACTGTGCATGTGAAAATCAATTTACGTGTGTGAACATCACTGGATGTGTGTGTGTGTGTGTGTGTATTTTCCGGCTCCAGCTTACCAGCAAAGCCTCAAAAAAACGTCACTTGTACTCTTTATCCAATCAGATGCGACCTCACCATTCAGCCAATCACAGCCCTGCAGGAGCGCGCGAGTAGCTCAGCTTTACACACCTTTTGCGCAGTCAGAGTTAATTACAGCGGAAATCAAGTTTTACCGACTCAAACCAAGAACAGGATGCAAAATTTTTTTTTGTGCACGTGAATTGGGTTACGCACGTGAACATCGTGTCTTTTGTGTGAATTATTTTTGAGACCGATCTGCCTCCATACACCCCACTCCCTCTTCTGATCTTACACAGTAAACCTTTCTCCTCTCTTATTTGAGTTCCACACACACACACACACACATTAACAGAAACACTGTTAAATGACAAAAAAACACCTCTCTAATGACACTCGATTGAGCGACACACTAACGGAATCACTGCTGTAAAGTAAAAATAAAACTAATGAACCTGAACTTTACCTTTGAAAAGAATCGCGACAGAGCAGTGTTTCTGTGTAGAGCAGAGAGAGTGTGTGTGTGTGTGTGAAGGCGAGAGGTGGAGAGGGTGGGGGAGGGTGTAAAGGCGATGTGTGTGTGAAGCGGGGCTTCTTCTTTACACTCTATACAGTCTAATAACTCTACTTTAAAGCTAAAAAGCAGGCGAGTGTGATGTGACGGGTGTGTGATGAATAATTATGTTCCATCCTGGAGCCTCTGAAAACATTCCTGAGTAAATGACGAGAAGCTGAGGAACATCAATCTTTTATTGGCCTTTACAGCAAAGATTAAACCATGAGCATGACACACACACACACACACACACACAGTTCTCACCTGTACACTGTACTCTAACCCTGAGCACACCTGACCTTTAGTGACCTTTAGGTTCCTCTGTTCAGTGTGCTGAGAAAGAGAGAAACGCAGGCTGATATTAAGTCTTTAAAATACAACATATAGTGTAAGATAAAGGGAAAAACATCATATAAACTAAACAAATGAAAATAAGAGAATATAACTCCAAAAGATATAGATGTAAAATATCTAAATATAATTATAGTAGTTCTCTGTAAACGTTATCACAGTTTAAACACATCAGTCCTCGTCCTGTTCCACTGGAATTAAACCCTCAGTGTGAAGCTCCGCTGCTCTCGTCACCCGACCTGAGGAAGCACTAAACCAGCAGAGACGTGAAGGACGTTCAGAGAGATGTGAAGGACGTGAAGGTGTTGATTTACACACATTCATCACCGAGCCACACACACGCGCACACACACACACGTCTACACCCTGAACACAGGGAACAGTCACACAAGAATTACGTTTTTAAGGAATTTCCTGCATTCTAATGTAGAGTTATAATAATCTCACACACACATTTTATTATGAACCTCTGGTGTGTATTTATATTCTGTGTGTGTGTGCGCGTGTGTGTGTGTGTATGGAAAATAAAATAAATTTTAATAAAAATAAAAACAGCACTCTGAAGGTGTATAAAGAGAACTTTATTTTTATTACATAAGAACTCAATATTTTATCACGTATAAAAAAGATTTCTAAGAGATAAATGTGTAAAACATTTCAGTATAAATATTTTATAAAAACATTTTTTTTTTGTTTTTCTGGAAACTTTATGATGAAACTCTGATCATGTGATTTATTATGAAACATCCCGGTTTGTATCTTTTCTTTAAAAAAATGAAACATTAATAATTCCTGCGAATTTCCTGCAAAATGTTTTTATTGGATAAAACCACACACACACACACACACACACACAGTTGCGTTATCTGGGGTTGTTCTCTGCACTCATGGCCTCTCGGTACTGCAGCGTCCATGACTGAGGCTCCTGATCATGCAGCTGCGTGTAGAACACACACACACACACACACACACACACAACAAACGAAAAAAATAAGTGCAAAAGTTTTTACCTCCACTAGGCTCTCTGTAAAAAGGTTACAGTCCGAGTGCTCAAAAGTTTACACGCCCTTCCCCCTACTCTAGTTACTGTATCACCATGTTAACGTGTTTCTGACCAAAAGCTGCGTGTTCACTTTAACTCTCATTTATCACACGAGAATATTAAACCTCAAGAGTGTTACATCATACATACACAAAAGCACAAAGTATATATCATGTACGATTTTAAGACGCTCTCTGTGAAATATTCTGCAGTGTTTTTGTTCTTTGTGATGATGAAGCTGTAAAAACATCAGATATGAGCCAGGGGTACAAACTTTTGCACTCCTTAATATTTAGTTTGGACCCTGGAGTTTAGCGTGACATTAACCAGATGATCGGTTGAGAGTTAGAGTGCTGAGCCTGAGACTCACCTCGGCAATAAACTGCAGCATCCTGAGTTTGGAGACTTCACTCTCGGCCCGCGACCCCCAGCGAAACTCGTACTCCAGGGGCTCAGTGTGAGGGATACGAACATACTCCAGATACCTACACACACACACGCATTTATATTAATGCACTCACTTCAATAGATTATGGTTTTCATAGTAACTTAGTGAATTAATCAGTGTAAGTGTAACTCCGCCCCCTCGGGTGACCTTCAGATGAAAATGTACGGGGTCGTGTTGTGGCTCTGGTTCTGACTGCTGGTTGAACCGGCCGGGTCACGGCTCCATGTGCTGCTGTACGGTGTGATATAAACCAGATGTCCATGGTCTGAGGGACACCAGCTCTGAACACACCACCTGCCCCACCCGGGACTCGAACCCATGACCCTCATGTTATCTCACTGACGCTGCACTAACCCACTGCGCTACTCGTTCACACGTCTGCAGCGGGAGGGGCTGCGGTCAGGGGAGTGTTAGGCTCGGGACCAGACGCGATGGAGCAGAACCCAGTCCGGTAGACGAGTCTCTCCAGGAGCAACAAGATCAAAGCTCACGTCTCTCAGTGGGTTTTATTTTCAGCCTTAAAGCAGCAGGTAAAAACCAAACCCTGGTTTACTGCAGGTGTTAATGGAGATGTGCGAGTTTAACGCTGCACTGAAACTATCACAAAGTCTACACAATAAATATCTAATACAAGGAGTGTTTGAGTCAAACTTCAAGATTTACATTTAAATTTGTGCATTTGGCAGACGGGTTAAGGGCCGCGCTCAAGGGCCCAACAGTGGCAACTTGGTGGTTGTGGGGTTTGAACCTGGGATCTTCCGAACCGTAGTCCAATGCCTTAACCACTGAGCTACCCCTGACCCCAAGACTTCAAGAGTTCAAGACTCAACAGTGAACCCATCCTCATCTGGGTGATAACGGACTGACAGAAGACGTCATGATGAGACTCTAAGTTGAAGTAAAACATCTGAACTGTACAAATGTTTTAAAGAAGTCTGTGTAACGATAAACTAGCCGAGGAGACGCATCTGTGTGTGTGTGTGAACTGTACACACACTCATTCACCAACACCACTTACACATTACAGAAACTCCAGAGTGATGGGTGCACTTACTTTTGCCGCACAAACTCATCAGTGATGATCTTCTTCACGTCTCCGAACTCTTTATGTTTCTCTCTGTTTATTTTAAAAACACAAACAGAACAGAATTAACACACACAGATTATTATACTGTAGTATATCAGATCTAAACCCCCCCCCACCCCACTCCACCCCACTTTACAGCACTTTAAACAACAGTCACTGTCACAAAGCAGCTTTACACAATCAAAAGAAAATTCTGGAAATGTGTCTAAATCAAAATGATAGTCTGTGATGAGCGAGATTAAGCATCTATCAGACGTCACCCACTGCTGCTGATTCATTACTCAGAGCTTCTGAGTCTACAGGACTGAACATAAAACACTTAGTTTAACTACAAGCATAACAGTACTGACTCCTCCCTCTGTATATAAAATAATAATAATAAAATAGGGAAAAAGAAAACACACACACTCACCCCACGTCCACCCTGAGCTTCTTTAGCGTGTTCCACACTAGAGCTACACAAACACAATGAGGTTTATTACAACATCACACTTATTACAGTCTGAGAGAAACACAGAAGAGTGTGGAGTGATGTATACATCATTACTCTGTAACTCTGGTACTCTTCACAATACCACATGTTCACAGTGTAACGTTTGATGTCCCATAACAGTGTAACGCTGTAAACATGACGTTGTGTCAGAGTGACAGTGTGACCTGGTATAAACACATCATCACATCAGCGTCACGCTGTAATACAGTAGCAGGACTGTGACTCTAACAGACACCTACTCTCTTTAACACTTCCTCCCTTCATGAAGATCACACTGAGGATCACAAACAGCAGCCCGGTCTTCGGGTTTGCAGGACACCTGAAACATCACACACATCAGATTTTATAGATCAGACCAGAGTCCCAGCGTGAGCAGCGTGATGATGTCACAGATCCTTACATGCTGATTGGCTCCTCAGTTGATGGCTCCAGCTTGTTGGTGAGGATGTAGATGTGGTTCTTGGGGTCGATCTTCATCAGCTTCAGTCCAAACACCTGCAGGAGAACATCAGGACATGAGGATCATGAGAAACCATCAGACCTCAACCAGACCCGGGGTGTGTCTCACCTGCTCGAAGGTCTGGTCCACTCGCTTCATGATGTCCTGGTACAGGAGCCGGTACTCCTTTATCACATGTTTAACAATGTCTAACACACACACACACACACACACACACACACAGAGATACAGAGAGGGAGGAATTATTTAGAAAAATGGAGAGAAATTATCAACAAAAAAAATAAATAAATAAAGATAAAAATACAAATAGGTTTCTAAGGAGAAAATGAGCTGTGTGTGTGTGTGTGTGTGTGTGTGCGCGCACTGGGTACACATCTCCTGTGATGAACATTGTACCTGTTCTGCGGATGGGAATCTTCTTCTGGTCTTTAATCAGAATAAACTGCACAACTTCAGCAACCTTTAAATAAAAACACACGAAACACCATCAGGACTAAAACCCACGCGCTACTGACCACGCCTGAGGGGGGCGCTGTGGTACAGGGGAAATACACCTGCAGCTCATCATGTGAGAAGGTGGAAACTCCAAAACTCACACTGGAGACTCCTTCCAACCATGTCTCACACACACACACACAGGGGAAACAGGTTTTATTTATTTATTTATTTGTTTGTTTGTTTATTTGTTTGTGTGGACCTACAGGAGCTGCTGTGGGGAATAAATCAGCGTCATTAGTGCTGAGTGTAAAAGAACCGGGTCAGAACCGGACCTGAGGAGCTGCAGGGTGTCAGAGTGACCAGTGTGTTTACGGGGTGTGTGTGTGTGTGTGTGTGTGATTACCTTGCGGTCCACCTGTACAGGTGTGAAGTTCTCTCTGGCTTTCTGTACCTGAGACACACTGGGCTGAGAGAGAGAGCCTTCATCATCCTCATCCAGCACCACCTGAGACCTCTGTACACACACACACACACACACACAGAGAACATGACCCCGGTCCTGATGTCGGTTCTGATCCACAGACTCGTTTTAAACAGATTAAACTTTAACTCTCACTCACGCTAATGCTAATGCTAATGCTAGCCGACCCACAGAGAGGGGATTCAGTGTGAAATAGACTCTTACCCGGCTCTGAGACGCGACTCTTTTACTCTGAGACATCTTTAACCACAGACAGGGTGAGACTAAAGTTTAAATCTTTTATACATTCAGGACAATTTTACTGTAATTAATTAGCAAAACGAACTGTAGTCTCCCCGCCTGCTTCTATTCACACCCGTATTGCGACAAGTCCCGCGCCGGTGATTATAACTACTTCCGGGTTAATGTTTAAATAAAGATTTTATTTCAAAAACGATCAATTGTGGGGGGTTTTTCATTATCTAAATATAAATGCTTTTATATACTTACAATAACTAAAACAATAACTAATTGTTCAAATAAAAAACAATATTAATGTTGTCCGCTAGACTATCATACTGTAAATGTTTACGGGTGTTTATGGTTTATAGACTTTTATTCATTATAATTTTTATGTTTAATGTCATAACTTTTAGACCTTTTTAATCTAAAATTCTAGACTCGTTTTTATTCCATTTGTAGTAAATATTTTAGAACAGCGGTGGAAAAAACAACACTCTCTAATCAGCGCTGAGGTCAGATCAGGTCACGTGGGTCAACAGAGCCTCTGATTGGTTAAAGCGCTTGCGAGAGCGGAAGTACAGCAATAACCGGATACTGTGATAAAAGTATTATATTATAGATTATATGCGTTAATGTCGTGTTCATGCTTTTAAAATACATTTAAAAAATGTTTTTATATATGTATTTTTTACGATATATGAATGAAATCAATTCAGTCTGACGCTGTGCAAAAAGTCACTTCAGTAAAGTGAATCGTAGTGTAAGTCCTGTTACAGCCACACGGTGTCGCTGCAGCGCCTCATTTGTGCACTGAGGCGCTTAACCTCTTAAGACACGAGGTTTATGACGTCACCATAGAGGGATACTGGGTTTATTTTACTGCTTTATACAATAATGGTAAAGATGAATAAAGTATGAACATGTTTATTAAAAGGCCAGAACATCTCTGTGCAAAAACAACATAAACAACAATGCAACACACCTAAAAGCCCTGAGATTACTCCAGACTCCAAACTAATAACGGCCTTTTTGTCTGTAAGAACATTTTGTCGTGTCTACTGTCGGGTGTGAAATGCTGCAAAAGATTTGCGTTCAGTTTGCAAGCATAGAAACACGTTGCACGCCACACACCATGCGCGGAACGTCCCAGAGCAGACTTTTACTCGGCTTCAACATCGGGCTGGTTGATCTGATCTCTGAAAGATGACTGTGAGATGGGGTACTGGAGTGACCTGATGGTTTTTGCCTTGTGAACATCATGTACACACTTGTCCAGTATGCCTGAGCCACTGCAAGGCGAAACTCAACAAACTGCATAACATTGGCTAAAGCCAGATCAGTGCAGCGCATCAGCATTTCTTGGTTCGAACACTCTTTGGGTAGTAATCCATCTCGTCTACCAGCCCCACCCATCTCAGAATTTTACTCACACACACCACTGGATCATGTGATAATCACGTACTTTTGTCCGTCTTGGGCCGTCGCTGATGGATTGTTGTTGTTTCTGGATTCAGGATTCTGGCTGTTGTTCAACACGAACAGTCGAAAGCATCAAAACTGATTTGTTGTTATACCACTTTACACTCTTATAATTATAAAGTCCCAGTGTCCTCAACCCAGTACTTCATAATTAACAGCATCCAACATTATTACTACTGAAAAAACTTTCAAATCTGCATGTTATATTGAGCTATAAATGTTATTAAGTATAAAAAAGTTTTTAAAATACATTTTGATGAGGTTTTGTACCTGTTTTACCTTCATGTTGGACTCCACTGTAGAACGTCTTGTGTTTCTACTAATTAGTGTATTGTGCTTTTGCTACCACCAGATGCTATAAAGTGTCTACTAATGAGGACAACAGGTCTAAGTTAGACAGGATGAAGTATAAAGTGCAATAAAACCCAAAATTTATGCAGAAGAATTTCACACCAATTGAGATTATAAATAGTGTGTGTCTTCATGTTTTGGGCCGTGGGTCAGGCACGTTGTCCTGATATAATGTAAAAATAAGATAATTCAGCTTTTAATGTGTAATATCATATAGTCCACCTTCGACCTCCCTAAGCCATCAGCAGCAGATGCTTTAAGTCCTGTAAGTGTGTGACAAGGAGCCCCAATGTATCAGACATGTTTCTACGTTATGGCATTTGGTACACACCCTTATTCACAACAACTTACATTTTTATCTCATTACACATCTAAGCAGTTGAGGGTTAAGGGCCGCGCTCAAGGGCCCAACAGTGGCAACTTGATCATTGTGGGGTTTGAACCTGGGACCTTTTGAACTTTAGGCTAATGTCTTAACCACAAAGCGACCCCTGTTTCTCCAGCACGTCTTACAGTCACTTGATCGGACTGAGGTTTGAAGGCGGAGTCAACACCGTAAACACTTTTTCATGTTCTTCAGACCGTTCTTGAGCAGTGTGTCAGGGCCAAAGTCCTGCTGAAAGTGGACACTGATATCCATCAGGGAAACACCATCTCCAGGAAGGGGTGTAACTCAGTCTGTAACAGTGTTTAGCCTGGTGGGGCGTATCAGAGTAACACCCGCATGAAGGGCAAGACCCGGGGTTTCCCAGCAGAACCTCACCCAGAGCATCACACTGAGCCCGTTCACTTTCATCACATAGTTCATTCTGGTGCTGTCCTTCTCCAGGAAAGCCACAGACGTGTTCCAGTTCTGAAGCTCACGTGCATATTGTTGTTGTTTTGGTGGAGGACACGAGTCAGCATGGGCACCCTGAGCGCTCTGCAGCTGCTCCACAACGAACTGCCGTGTGCTGTGTGTTCCGACTCCTTTCTACTAGAGCCAGCAGTTTGAGTTGCAGCAGCTCTTCTATTGGATCGGACGAGACGGCCCGCCTTCGCTTCCCACGTACACGGAGTGTGGAGTAAGAATACAGTAAGAGTAATAAAGCTAATACTTGTCACCCCATGTCAGTGTGACTACAGGAACCAATGAAACATCAGGGGTTCTACAGTAGAGTCGCACTGATGAATAAGTGTAAAGGCATTACAGTGAGAAGGAAAAGTTGTGATTTTTTGGTTGTTTGTTATCCAGTAGTGGTGTCTTACACTCGGGTCTCACACTCCTGAGCTCGTGTCTGTGAATCAGCCGTGAAGGAGTCACTAAAGCAATTTGGGTAAAACCGGTCCAAACTGGCAACCCATAGTTTCAGCCATGTGTAGAGTTTCTTCTCCAGTGAGAGTCTCTCTCTCTCTCTCTCCCTCTGTGTGTGTGTGTGTGTGTGTGCCAGGGGCAGGGGAGGGCAGCAGGGCTCAGACTGAGCGGCGCCGGCGTGCACCTGGGGAAGTTCAGGTTTAAAAAGCTCCACATTCCCGACACACAGCTGATTGAAACATTAACAAACAGAGTAAATCCTGCTGCAGATGGACCGGGAGTGCAGCCAAGCACAAAACACACACACACACACACACACACACATTGACTCACTTTAGTGACTTCAGCTGCACTGTTTAAATCCTGAATTAGTTTCATCATTTAATTCTGAACTTTTGTTTGTAGTTAACAAAACACACACACACACACACACATTGTGTTAATTACTCTGCGTGTGTAGCCTGTTTTTTAATTTTATTTATGTCCCGTTTTTAACACCTGTGTGTGTGTGTGTGTGTGTGTGTGTGTGTGCGCGCATGTTTCTGTTGCAAAATTAATTTTTAATTCAGTGTGTAATAGGGTTTTGATCAGAAAATTAATAACTAAAGCAGTGTGTGGACAGAAGAGAGAAAGATGAAGATGAGTTAAATCAGGTTTAGTGATGAGTACGGTAACACAGAAGTGTCGAAATGTTTAATGGGAGAATTTTACACCTGACTGCAAACAAACTGTTCAAGTGTGTGCGTGTGTGTGTGTGTGTGTGTGCGTTTAAGTAATCAGATGAACACTTTCTCCCGGTTCCTCAGAAACCCCTTCTGTGTTTTACACACGCCGGGTTTAAACAAACGACACAGAGACACGTGTTGAGTTTCCCAGAATACAGTGTGTATTGAGAACACGTCCATACGACACGTGATAAATCATTGTAATGTACAATACGGCTTCAACTCAGAAATCTGAGAAATGTTTCTTCTTTGCTTTTAAACAAAAGATAAAATTCTCTCTTTGTACAGACTTTATACAAAAACCCATCAGAGACGGGAACGCAGAAGACACGCTGACATGTCTGTCACCACCTCCAGGATGGACAGGACACTCTGCAGGACTCTTTCTCTCTCTCTCACACACACACAGAGGAGGTTCTGGACGTCTTCCCATCAGCAGTGTTGACGATCTGTGGATTTCAGCGGCACAGAATTCTGTCATCAGAGCAACCGTTCTGTAGAGAAACACAGAGGAACCTGTTAAGAACCTGAGCTTCTACACACACTGAGAGAATCTTCAGACTTTAGGTCTTAGAGCGTACATGGTAAGATCTTAACTGTACATGCAGTGACGTGTGATGAGCGAGACCGTACCTCCATGGAGATGCTGCTGATCTCGGTGTTGAGCGCTGTGAGGGGCGTACGCGCCGCGCCCTGGTGCTGCAGAGCCGAACACGGCGAGTCCAGCTCCACCTGCAGGTCCCAGATGTAGTCGATGACGTGCTGCAGGATCTCCACCTTGCTGGCCTTCTTGTTGGTGGGCAGCGTGGGCACGAGCTCCTTCAGCTTGCTGTAGCAGCTGTTCATGTCCTGCAGGAAGGCGCTCATGTGCTCGTCCAGCAGCGGCAGCTTGCACTTGGAGATGCTCAGGCTCTGCTCGGACAGGCAGCGCACCGCGTCCTCTCCTCCCACCTTACTGTTCAGCGCACAGGTAGATCCAACAACCTTCATCCTGATCCGCCAACTGCTCACTTCTCCTTTATCAAACGCAAACACACACACTCACAGAGTTCTGCCGTGAGAGATCAGACACACACTGAAGCTCCGCAGCGCTCCAGCTGCTTTTTATAGCTGTGTGAGGGAGAGGGGGCGTGGCTTAGCAGGGGACAAGGGGGCGAGGCTTCAGGCAACTTCAGAAGCTGCTGTCTAATGTGTGTGTGTGTGTGTGTGTGTGTGTGTTAAATAATATTCCCATTAGCAATTAACTCAATTTTAAATATTCAAAAATACATATTTAATTTTTATTCTCATATTTCACTATGAAAGTTTTATTAGTATTATTGTCAAGTTATTATTATTATTATCAGTAGTATTGTTGTTTGTTTGTTTGTTGTTATAATTAAATATATAATTGACTTAAATCCTGGTAAATATTGAGTTATTAGTAATTGTGTCATTTGTTTTTCTTCTCCTCATTTATAGGACGTACGTATATTAATGTAATTATTTAGTAAAATGTGTTTATAAATGAGTATATATTTTTAAAAGTACTTTTGAGAAACTTTCATTAACTGTCATTATTCAATATTTCTTCTTTTACTTTTAACAATCTTAACAATAAAAGTTTGCAGTTCCAGTTTTACACTTATATATATATACATATATTCATTTACATCCGGGTCTTATTCAGTCTCTCTTCTGTACATATATAAAGGATGGAAGGTCACGTGACTCGGTGACAGTTATTTTCTCAGTGAGAATTCGATTTGGGAAAAAAAAAACATATTTAATAAGAACCTCCGCGAGATTCCCGCCGTATTGAGTGTGTGTGAGAGAGAGCGCGCGCGCAGACTGAGGGGCGCCAGGGCCGTGACGTCACCCATTCACCCACGCCCCTCCCTCTCCTGTCAGCCAGGCGCCGCGCGGGCGGTTTCCAAGGAGACAGCAAACATCTGCGCTTTCCTTCTTTCTTTCGCTCTCACACACACACATACACACACACACGTGTGAGGTTTAAAGGCGCACCTGCAGCGCCGCCATCTTGTCTGCGTGCAGTGTGTAAGCGGAACTGGGAGTCACGTGACCCGCATGACCACAACATGGCGCAACATTCCTGCACTGTACACACACACACACACACACACTGTTCACCAAGTACTATAGTCTCTGTCTGTATAAAATAAAAGAAGGTTCTGTCTGTACTTTGGTCAGAACTCTTTCACTCTATCTTTATGTTTCTTACATTAGAGGACAAAAACCTCAGAGTCTCAGAAAAAAATCTTTGTGTGTGTGTGTGTGTGTTCAGCCAGATTTGGTCACATCACACAAATCTCCTGCAGTCCTTAGATCTCTACCTGAAGTTTAATCTGCACCATCAGAGAATCTAAATGTGGAGTAAAAGTGATGTTATGAACAGTTATGTGTGGGATTTAATAATCTACTGTAAAATAATCTACTAATGCGCTACTGTCTCAATGTAAACAAACACCTGCACCAATAGATATTAATTAGAAAAGATAAAGTGAATATTTTGACTGGGATTAGTTCATATTTTCACTTTGGCTGAAATAACAGCGCTGAAGTGGTATAAGTGAATTTTAACACGCTGGAGTGGTTTTAAGACAAAACTTCATCTTTATCCTTTGATCTACTTTTTCCATTTCTCATCTGTGATTCACTCTCCGATTACCGAACAGGGAGTGTATTTGTCTGAGCACCAAAGAAGGACAACTTAGTGTAAACAAGGCGTAAGATACTCAACCTTACAGAATGGGATTTCTTTGTATTAATAAGTTAGACAGAGAGTTCTGCTGTACAGAGAGACACACAGACATGGACGTGGGCTTCAACCTGAATCCTGAACTCATTTGGTGCATTGCTTGTGCACGTTCGTAGAATTTAACACAGTGTTCCACAGGATTCAGTATGAGAAGTTGTGTGTGCAGGTTCACAGTTCCCCCTGCCTGTACGGCGTGTCCTTGTCCCTGCTGGCGAGAGATATGAACTATCTTAAATATCAATTTGGAAATTAAGCTCCTCAAGGATCATGTTTGTTTATTTTATGCAAAATAATAATAATCAATTTATAAAGTAATAATGAATGTAATTATTCTTTAACTACAAAATAAATAATAATTAAGCCTCATAAACATTGTGCATGCATAAGCATTGGCACCCCCCCAGTGTACTGTAGGACATCATTTCAGTGACATTCTCAGACACGGCTTCAGGTCAGGGTAGCAGTGGATGTGGGTGAGAGAGTGAGACAGGGAGAGAGCGAGACAGGCAGGGGCTCTGCACTGAAACAATAGCTCTGCGAAGTCCAGCTTGTGGGAGAGAATCTCGAGTGGAGCCAGCGAGTCTGGAGCTGCCGAGGGGCTTTTGTTTTGCTGCGGGGTCCATCAGCGCTTCCTACTGACACCAACAATAACTCCACACAGCTGGGCTCTTTCATCTACTTTACAGCACATCAAGGAAAGAGAGGGGACGGGGGAGCAGGAGGGGACAGGGACGAGGGAGGGGACGTGGACGAGGGAGGGGAAGGGGCGTGGAATAAGAACTGTGAAGTATATTAGCTGATTTTAATAGGGAATGACGTACAGAGCAGCGCTAGTAATCCCTAGCGCTCAGTAATCTCACCTCCCTGTTAACTAACCGGTATTTCAGAAAAATTTCATCCTGTAAATGAACAACATGTAGAATGACATGAGGGGGATTTTGATTTCTTTTCTGACTAAGTTTTATTTAATAATAAAGAAATGATGACGTGTTTATGACATGATTATCACAGCAACGCTGCACTGTCACCTTGTGGATTAAGGTGTGTATGGCCTCAATTAAAAAATAAAAATGTAAAAATTTCAAAAGCAATAAAATTAAATCAAAGCATAGTAACACATTACAAAATCTCTGCTGGAACAGGATGCTGGAGATGTTTTCACACCAAAGTCCTCTTTTCAACACACTTTTCTTTCGGAACAGGGGAAGTTTATTGATGGAGGAATTTCAATGTTATCAGGGCGAGAAGAGGAAGTGTGGACCTGGGCGTCGGCTCGGGAGCGGAGAGATAAGGCTCCAGAAAATTCCACACGTCTTTTAGTACCGAGTTCTGAACCTGATTCACGCAGAACAAATCAGACGTCTGATTCAACCTGCTGCACTGGAGTGTTTATCAGTCTTTATTAAGATTAATTAGTCTTTATTAGTGTTTATTGTCTCCCTGAATACTATTGGTTAGTTTATTTAGAGAAGGAGGAAGTACCTGAGGAACCTGAGCGTGACAAGGACACTCCCAACCCTGATGTGCTGGTAAACAACACCTGGGAGCAGGTGTGTGTGTGTGTGTGTGTGTGTGTGTGTGTGTGTAAAGCCCAACCCTGACAGAGGGAGGGAGGGAGGCAACAGGTGGAAAAGTGGAACGTGGGAACCGACCTCAGCGGTGCGAAATATTAACTCGAGTTACAGACACTCTGGTCTAATTTACACTCAGGTTTAATATCAGTCTGATCTAACCAGACACTCATGTACAGTGTATACATCTGAGTGATAATATATGAGTGATAAATCCGGGTCGGTCTCCACTGTGGGTCACTGAAGCGAAATGGCTCTGTTCAGATGATTTTCCTCTCTGTCTCTCGATACTCGCTTATAATTAAACTTACAGATAAACAATCACAGTGAATTACATAAACATAAAACATTAAATGCTTTCTGAGGTGTGTGTGTGTGTGTGTGTGTGTGTGTGTGTGTGTGTGCGCTCAGTTTAGGGGATGCTTTGTGTTTGTGGTTGAGGTCAGGGTCAGGAGAGAGGAGAGCTGTGTGTGTGTGCATGTGTGTGTGTGTGTGTGTGTGTGTGAGAGAGAGAGAGAGAGAGGTCTAACGTCTGAAGGCTTCAATATGACGAGTCGTGGATCCGATGAGTGGGGATTGGGGGGGTCTTGGGGGATGCTGGAGTGGAGGTGGGGTTGGGGTTGAAGGGGCATCAATAGAGCGTTAATGAGAACATCAATAAACATCACAGACAGGTCACTAACATCACTGACCTCCTCATACTCGGGTGAAAACACGCAGAGCTCAATAAGACGCACCAGCTCAGGCTAAGGTTAATCAGAGTGTGAGAACTGGGGAGAGATGAACAATCACTTTGCAGTCAGAAGATCATTACATCAGTTTATTTTACACACCTTCACGAGGAGCTCAGGGGATTCACTGGTATAAAAGTCTAAATGTAAAAACCTCTCTACAACTGTGACTGAACATGAAAACAATCATAATAATAATAGTGTTTATTTTCTTAATATCATATTAATTATAATAATAGTAATGACAAATGAATACATAAATATTTAATTAAATTTATTTTAAAAAGTATAAATAAGTTGATCAATAATTCTATTTATAACTCCCTTATTGGAGAATATTATTGGTGGATCCATGGTGAGGTTTATTTATATACATGTTGTTGTTGTGAGTCTTTCGGCTGTCGCGGGGTCGCGGGGTCGCCACAGCGGACCATTCGATCCACACGACAACTTGGTACAGGTTACAGGTTGGCTGGGAATCGACCCGAGGCCTTAAAATTAAGAGATTTAAGTGTGATTTCTCAGGAAGTACAAGAGTGCTGGAGTTTATGAGTGTGAATTGTGTTGAACAGAAAAGACCAGATAAGATCAGATGTGATCAGTCTGTCACTTTTATTCAAATGTGTGATGTTTATAATGCTTTAGAGCAAAATGAGTCAAGTGTCCTGTTTATCAGTTCCTTAGTTTTAAAAGTTTAACTCGTTAAGGTCTGCCTTATCCTCTAGTGTGTGTGTGTGTGTGTGTGTGTAAGATGATGCAGCTGTAATAAACTGCCAGTAGCCAGATGAGTTTAGAGATGAGTCCTGGGTGATTGACAGGTGATGAGTAGCTCCACATGATCACAGATTAATTAAAGTCGTTATTCGTCTGTAGACGCAGCACAGCTTTTCCCTTCGTGTGCAGACGGGGACTCTCTCACGGGGACTCTCTCACGGGGACTCGCTCACGGGGACTCTTTCACGGGGACTCGCTCACGGGGACTCTCTCACGGGGACTCTCTCGGCGTCCGAGTCTGACTTCTGTCCCAAGTTGAACTTTAAACCACACGCTGTTCTGATGGATGGCTCACTGACGAAAGGCTTTGTGTGACTGACCTTTGACCCCGTGACTTCTCTGTGGCACCTTGCATCGTTAGCGGCGTGAACACAGCCAGGTCGAGCGGCGAGTGGAGCGGACGCTGGTGTGGAGAACAAGCTGCAGGAGTCCCAGTGTATAAAAGAGCAGGTCCTTCACACACACGTCTTCTCCTCAGTGTGTGGCGTCACGCAGCACGGTGTGTTAAACAGCAACAGCATGCAAACTACTGAACGACTTCTTTAGGGATTTTCCCGTGTCCTTGAGAGCAACTTACAGTCGAGGTTTCTCCTATGTGGAGCTAAAATCATTAACTTTACAGAGAGCCCTTGTGTGGATGCATGCCATTTCAAAGCCTACATTTTTGGTGGTTTATTAGTTGTTTCACATGGCAGGAACTGTCAAAGGTACACCAAAAGAGGTTCCAAAGAAGCTAGAACTAAGTTGGTTGTCAGTCACAACCAAACCCTCCCAACCTTTGGAATGTGAGTGGAGGTAACACAAAAGGTTCTTCTCTAACCTGCACTCTCTTGGTTTCATCACTCAGATTGTACATCTAAAGAGTTTTACAGTTAGCCACCTGAGGAAAGGTTTTATACAACTCAGAAGTGTTTGCTTTTAGGAAGCTAAGGACTTTCCCACAGTGCTCCAAAAGTGAAAGTTCTAGGTGGAAATTCACAAGAACTCTCTAAAGAACTTCCTAAAGAGCACAGGCTCTTTTCTATTCATGTTTCTGAACCTCCTGTGTGGGAATCTCCTCACTCGCCCCTCATGACTGTGTCTCTACAGCACCGAGACAGAGAGCAGGAGAATGCGAAGGTCTCCTGAGACCAGCCTAGTTCCCACAATCCCCCTTTCACAGCGCTTAATAGGGTCTAATTAGCTCACCATCTGCTGGTGACACGGCACCGCTGGTACTCAAGCGTCCACTGAGACACACTCATTGTCCTGTGGGAGAATTTCCACTTCAGTGGTGATCTCCTGGAGAAGCCGAAGATTCGCTGTAGAAGAAAACGAAGGGGGGGGGTGAATTTGGGGGGTGGGGTGATGGGGTAATAGGGGGGTGTTGGAGGGGGTGACAGTGGAGACTGTTACAGCTTGTAACTAATCTAATAGTCTTCGGAGTCCCAAAGCTTCTTTTTGTGTGCTCAGTAGACAAGATGTTCAGGAATTCCAACCAGATTTCAGGCAGATGTTTGAATGTTCTTGACCCGGTTCCTGGTGTTGGTTATCAGGAAAAAAGAACATGTCTGGAGATTATTAATCGTTTTATACGATTTATATTACATTAGTGCTTATGGTTGTGAGTCCAGGGTTCTTCAGTCCATGAAGTGACTGGATTTGCTCCTGGAGGAGAACGGACCTCTGCAGGTCTTCCAGGTTCTCTCAGTGTTTCAGAAAATCTGGAATTTTTTCTCTCAGATCCGGAAAAGGAACAAAACCAGAAGCAAGCTATTGACAGCACTGAGTCAGCAAGCGGAAGGTAGATATGTTTTTCAGAGGAACTGATGTGTGTGTGTGTGTGTGTGTGTGTGTGTGTGTTTGCGCGTGTGTGTGTGTGTGTGTGTGTGTGTGTGTGTGTGTGATGTAGAGAAAGACAGTAAGTCAGATTGTGTAATAATAAAGCTCTGTTACACTTCAGCGGCTCTTAAATTAGTCTGTACAATACGAGAAAATTCCTCGGCCTCTGTGTGCGTGTGTGCGTGTGTGTTTGGGGGGGGGGGTTTGGGGGGAGGCGTCTAGCAGCTGTGCACAGCTGGAACACCCCCCACCCCCCACCCCGTCACTCCCACGTCACGTCCCGGACTCTACAGCGTGACAGGCTCTCAGTAACGAAAAGGGGTTTAGAGACAAACACCAGCTCCAAGCATCTGTTACCTCCTTTTTTTTGGGGGGGTGGGGGGTGAGGGGGTAGCTGGGTATGAATAATGACGAGGGGGGCAGATGTTAATAGAAAGGCAGGAGAAGAGAAAGGAGTGAATAGAACAAGAGAAACTCTGACAAAGAGAGAGAAATATGGAGGGAAAAGTAGATAAGAGTCTCTCTCTCTCTCTCTCTCTCACACACACACACACACACACACACACACACCTAATACTTTTATATTAATTAATTCATCAGCATTGGTAAAAAAATTATTGCCACCCATGGAGATCTCCCCATTACACCTGTTTAACCCCAAGCTGTGTGTGTGTGTGTGTGTGTGTGTGTGTGTGTTTGTAGTTTCCTTTTTTAGTTGAATTTGCTGTCAGATTCAAAACATTCTAGAGGAACAGTCACACACACACACACACTCACACACACACACACACGGTGGTGCAGGTGCAGTCACAGGTGTGAGAGGGTGGAGTGTGTGCTGTTGCTGCCACAATAGACACTCATTGTTCTCTATCATTCTTCCCTCTGGGGGTCATCAGTCTCTCTCTCTCTCTCTCTCTCTCTCTCATGGTTTAATGTGTCATCCCTCTCTCTCTGTCTGTCTCTCTTTCATGTTTTATGTCCTCTTTCCCACCGATCCCTCTGTCTATCTTCCTCTTTTTCTCTCACAACAGAAACACACAGGTGAGAGACAAAGAGACAGACAAAGACAGACAGACCGAGTCCAGTCCCTTCTGTCCGCTGGTCCTAACACTCACTGACACACTGCAGTCTCGGGCCAGCACTGTGCACTGCGTTACTGATTCAGATGATTCAATTCTATTCAATTTTATTTGTATAGAGCTTTTAACAATTGTCATTGTCGCAAAGCAGCTTTACACAATCAAAAGAATGATTGATATATGAGAGAATATGATATGAGTATATATGAGAGATTGAAGAGTGTAAACTCAGTCCAGGCCCGGTTCCGACCCAAACCCAGTCCAGACCACACTGCTGTAAGGGACTAAACATAGAGGAGGAACAGGCAGAGGATCTCTACACCACCAGAGATAGAAAGCCTGAGTGAGGACAGTCTGACTGTGGAGAAGGAGCCCCATGAAGACCCTGGAGTAGACTAGATAGTGTGCTAGGGCGTTTTCACAGTAGGGCCTGGGATCGTTTCTAGGAACACTTGACCACAAAGTCTAGTTTATTTTGATCAGTGAGAACACAATCGTTCCACGCCCGTGGAGGGTACAGAGTACTCGGGCACGGATCAGATCAGATGTGGAAGCCGACCGTCCCTGAGGATGGACGTGAACCGCCTATTTAGACGTGACGTCACCAGTGCTGTCTGTCTCCTCCGTGATCTCCGTGTGCACGCAACTGGGTCCAATCTCATCCTCTGACCCACACAGCCAGAGCTCATACAGTAGGATGTTATTTTTTCCAAAAATATTGTTTTTTAAAGTTTTGGCATAGCACGAAGATTGAGTTCTCATTCTCTTCTTCTCTTGTGTTCAGTGTGGGCTCACAACTAGCTGCATACTGCCACCTGCTGTATCGGAGAGTGTAAATGCAAGTGTACCTGAGAAAAGAAAAAATAAATAATGTAAACTCTGGCCACTGGGGGTGAGTGGGGAGGGTGGGCGTGGTCATTCCTGGGCAGGGTACGAATCAAGTGTTATAGCGGTGAGGTCGAGACGGGGCTGCAGTTCCTCACATCACATGAGAAACTCCTTCTGAACATGTAGTCTAATTCACCTGCATTATACACTTATAGCATAACATCCAATATAGCACTGTTAAAGTGAGAGAGACACAGAGAGAGAGAGAGGGGGAGAGAGGGAGAGAGGGAGAGAGAGGGAGACAGATAGAGGGAGACAGAGAAAGGGAGAGACAGAGAGAGAGAGACAGAGAGAGGAAGAGAGAGGGAGAGACAGAGAGAGTCAGGGAGAGAGAGACAGAGAGAGAGACAGAGAGAGAGAGGGAGAGAGGGAGAAAGAGAGAGACAGATAGAGGGAGACAGAGAAAGGGAGACAGGGAGAGACAGTAATACAGTGATGACGTTAATGACTCAGAATAACTGTTTAGAACCCAGACACAGTTGAGGAGTGACACCATGCCTAAAAAAAGATCCTAAGTGTTTACCATCACTGTTTACACACACACACACACACACACACACACACACACATGCAGCTGTTGCCAAAGGCTTTCCCATAATTCTAAAAATATTTCGAAGTTGTTCTTGATTGTTCTTGAAGACAACACACACACACACACACACACACACACACACACACACCTGTAGTGTAAAAATGTGCAGCTATTAAAGAACACAGAACAAAGTTATATAATTTCACTAAAAGATCAGATTTGCTCATGTGTCTGACTTCTCCAGTCTGATCTGATTCAGGGCTGAGATTCTCATCAGCATCACAGGTGACTGGACCCCCGTCTGATCCTCAGTCTGGAGAAGGTGAGACTCTCGGTCTTAGACGTTTTAGCAGGGTGCAGAGTGTGTCCTCTCTGGGGTTCAGGAAAAGAGGATGTGATGTCGCTGGTCCCGAATCACAGCGTAGCACGGCTGATCCATCTGATCTTGTCTGATCTCACACACCATCCAGAGAACCCAGCAGGGGCATGGTGCGGTGTAGACCAAGGGTGGCATGGTGATTGAGACATGCTGGATACCAGATGGAGGCACACACCTCCGTTATGTTCCCTCTCCTCCTCGGTGTGGTGAGATTTAATAAATGAAGGAGTATAGGAGGTTATTTACTGCTCTAACGAGTGCTGTGCTGTGATGAGGCCTAAATCCTGACTGATACAGTTCATGTAAGCTATTTATACGTATGTAGATATGAACAGAGCTGCTCCGCTTTTACAGATCTTAAAGATAAAGTGGAGGTTTGATATCGGCCTGTAATTGTTTATTTGTTTTAAAGTGTTTCTTATCTCTAATAATTTTTCTTTTAACTGGAGCTACATTATCTAAGGTATAGCGGAACGTCGACTCTAAATATTCAGTCGCCTGATCGAGTTCTGTGGGGTCAGACGGTGATCTAATCAAAGTTGTAAAGTGCCCCTATCATGATATTTTAAGGTTGCTAATATTGCTTAATGAGTCTCTTAAAACAGGGTTACATGTATACAAGGTCAAAAAACACTTTAGTTTTCTCTAAAAATAGATTTAATTTGACCCCATTTCTAAATGATTCGTAAATGACTCATGTGAAGCAGTTGGAAGATTCAGTCTGTCTAAACCCCGCCTTTCCGTGAGCCCTCACTGCTGTGATTGGTCAGATGGCGCAGTGATTTATGATTGGTCTACCGCTACAGCGTGTGTCGGAAAACGAAACGCTCATGACCATAACTAAACGACGGCTCTGGAGACGCGTCAATACATAGAAAAGATGGCGTCGGTTTTACCGTCTAACGACCCGCTAATTTTATATTAACTGTGGCTACAAAAATCCAGAGATCTTTTATCTTTGTGTCGGTGTTGCGTTAAAAGGCCGGTGAGCAAAAAGGACAAACACAAACAAGTAGATACAGCAAACTTGTATTATTTTTATAAAAAAACTAAATAAAGTAAATGAAAAAGGTGCACAACAACCAAACAAAGATATAAACAATATTTACACACTATATATAATAAACGGTATGTGTGTGAGTGAGTGGAAAATCTCCGAAGTCCGTGTTTATTGTATGCGTGTTATCCGAATATGGTTCGGTCTCACCGGGGTTAATAAAGTCCGAGAGGCCGATGACGGAGGGTGAGAAGTCCAGGGAATACGTCCAGTCAGAGATAATCCGGTTAAAAAATCTTTAAAGGGGTCATACAGCACTACATGCACTATTTTAAGCTGTTTGGACTAAACTGTGTGTTAGGAGAGTGCGTACACAACCACTCTACGATGATAAAGAGCCGCGCAGTGGTTTTCTTTTCGTTTATTACAGTAACATCCCCCTTCTGAAATCAGGCCAATCGCAGAAGCCTTGCCTTGTGACGCCACACCACAAGAGGGCGTTCCTACACAAGTTGATTGACACTGGTGTTTTAGCAAAGACCCGCCCCGAGAGAGAAGAAGCTGTCGGCCATTGTTTTTTCGCCGCTGGAGCAAAATGACGCCTAAGCGAGTGTTGTGTACAGTTGTTGGGTGAAATAGCGAACACAGCAGTCGTCATTCACTACCTAGGGTTAGTGACCTAGGGTACCTACCTAGGGTTAGGTATCTGAGCCGCTGAGGACGCAGTGGCTGAATTTAGTTTTTAAAGCTAACCTCCCCGCCGATTTACCTAAATGTGTTCATGTTTGCGATAATCATTTTTCACCAGACTGCTTTATAAACGCGGGTCAATATAAAGCAGGTTTTACTAGGAAGCTGCTCCTAAAAAATGGATCTGTACTAACGCTTCGTGTTCCTGCTTCATCTTCACCAGGCTCGGTGAGTGTGATTTATTTTACTATGACTCTTTGCAGATCGCCTTTTCTAATAATCACGATGAATGCGGAGTGTAAGTTAACTTAAACTCTCATAGAACATGGTTATGGCTTCTTCTCTGTGTACATCCGTCTCTATATAATCCCTAATCGCCCGTTTATAATAAACAATGCATTAAAGTGATTGTCTAGTTGTAAACTGTGTACGTAGTCGGAAAACTATATTATGCTTACCTTTGTTACGTTAGATGGTTTATAACGATGTCTGCCGAAGATTAAGAAGTCATGTAAACACATCAGTAAACACATCGCGTCCGTATCTCTCTCAGTAAGTTTCTCCGCTTTTCTTGTTGTTGCTCGCGGCAGTGTAACAGCCCGTTAATTCATGCACATGCAGTGATGAGAAAGACAAACGGGTCGATGCATGTCCATTCTTTTAATTTCTGCATTGTCAGGCGATATTACAAACTTCCGCGTAGGTTCCGTACTTAAATCAAACCAAAAACGACTGAAGAAAACAGGCTCGGGCTCTATAATCCATAGTTTTCCAGTTTGGACTGCATTACCCACAAAGCACTGCGTTGTGGCAATGCTATGTGGGTAATGCAGTCCAAAGCATTGCCCGCACTGGACTACACTTCCGTCGCTATACCCCACGTGTCACGCCCCACAGAACGGGGGGGGCGGGCTCAGCAGAGGTCATGAGCATTTAAATTAGCATGTACTGAAACAGGTTGCTGAGAACAGAGCTAGTTTTTACCAGGTAAAAGTAGTGTTTTTTTTACACAATTCTTTTGAATTTTTAATTAACGTATAATACAAACTTTTCATTAGGACCCTAAAGATCATATTAAAATTTAATGAAAAATATAATGTGTAGGACCTTTAAAAGAAAATGATCTCCTTCTCTCGTCCAAACAAATAACGCCAGCGCTGGTCCACCATCACTACTCATGCAGTTTCCCCTCGGGGCATGCGCACTTCGCGCGTGTGTGTGTGTGTGATGTGCGAAGTGCGTATGGTTAGTGCCCTTACACTTTGTGCGCACTTCGCGATTGTTAGAGTTCAGTTTTGTTGAATGGTGGTGAATAAACAGTTAAAAAGGATTTTGTTTGCTCACGTTTTTATTATTTTTATATATTACAAAGTGTTTAAGCGAACCTGGCATGAATGCTCGGTCACACAGAGTAAAACTAGATTTGCTAACGACTCGTTTAGGCGAATGTGAGCCGACTCTTTTATTTAATAGACAAAAACTCCATTTATGGTGCACCGTCAGTGTCACAGTGCAGATAGTTTATGTTTACATACAGCTACATGACACACTGCATGAAAAAAATATTTGAAAAAGCATAATAGTGGCACTTTAACTCTGGGAGATTACTGATAAAACTCTGTTTGGTAGTTGATGTGAATGTACGTTTCATACGGTAGCGCGGCGCTGTGTGTACATTATTATTGTGACACACTTGAATTGAGACAAGATAGTGATCTGAGATAACTTCAGATAGTGGAATTGTGAATAAATTTCTTATACTTAATCCGAATAATATTATTAAATCTAAAGTGTGACCTGCTTTATGAGTGGGTCCTACTACACACTGATTTACTCCTACCGAGTCCAGTATGGACATAAATGCAGTTCTCAGAGGGTCTTCTGGATTCTCGAAATGAATAGAGAGAACTTCAAATGTGCGGAGTGTCTGTCCTCATGCCGTAATAACGGCGCTAATTAAAGCAGGATTAATAATGAATGAATTAAAAGAAGTGAATCCACAGATGTGTTTAATGAGAAGTGTTTAGCGAGCTGGAGCTTCACATTCCTCAGTACCTGTGTGTGGGAACCTGCTGTGTAGCATCTGACCTTTGTTTCCTCACAGGTGTGTGTGTGTGTGTGTGTGTGTGAGTGAGAGAGATTGAAGCTGTCTACCTTCACGTGAGTTCCTGTTTCACGTTTGACGTGTTTACATACGCCACTAAAACCACCACTAAGGCCTTCAAAGCAGCACTCGAGACACGTGAAAGCCGTGTTGAAAGCGTGTGTTTCAGGCCACGTGCCAGGGGAGTTAGTGAGATCACACCACTGCGTGTGATTTACTGTGACACTGCAGAGTGACTGGTGCTGAATTATTGGCACCCTCCAAGATAATAGATTCTGGTACTTTGGTACACTCGATAAGCCTTGAGAGATCAACACCACAGGATTTATTATGGCTCTGGCTGAGATCAGGGATTCTGGGGAATAAAAAAGTGAAGCTGTTTATTTTCATTGGATGCACATTTGGATTTATAATCTTCTGAAAAAATCGTAACTCCCTGGTAGAGGAAACCCGGGTTTGAGCTGAAATGTTCTGGTGTTTATCCAAGTGTTCACAGTGACATTGATCTTCAGCAGACCCGAAGCATCACTAGGCAATTTCAAACAGAGGGGGCGCTATAAAGACACCAGGAAGACACTCTGTAAGTGACGCAGTGTGTGTTAAAGCCAGAGCACAGGACTCATTAGGTATTACGGACAGGGGGACAACATGTCCAAACTGGAACAATATATAATAAGATTATAACCAGAGGTAGAAAGAGTAATAAACTTTTGTAGTCAAGTACAAGTTCTGTTACTTTAGTGAAATTTTACTGAAGTAGAAGTAAAGTTACCATTATAAAAGTCAAAAGTATCTCATTAAAAAATTTACTTAGAGTAAAAGTTACGGAGTTGCTTTTCATTAACAGCGGGTGAGATGGGGGACACGATTGTAGTTTAAAAAGACACGCGGATATAAATCTCAAACCAGCTGTATTTAATTAAATGAACACCCCTGCATAATAAAACTGTTGCCTTTCTTGTGCTTGAAAACAAACTGGTCGTTTAATTATGGCCAGGGGTTTGCTTTCTCAAAATTTGTTTGCATTTCGCTTGCAGCTGTTCTGCATCACTGGCATCTGTTCTGTTCGTCTCCATCGTTCTTGTGAATTTAGCGCGTTTGTTCTCCATCAGTCAATCAGTGCACTGGTTTCCGGGGTGCATTTTCTTTCCTTCCCCATTGCATTATTTTTTATTATTTTTTCATTTACTTATTTTTTTTCCTCAGTAGCAAATATGATTTTAAATGTAGCGAAGCCCAATACTTCAAACAAAACATACTTAAGTAAAAGTAAAATTACAGATTTTAAAAACTACTTTAAAAAGTAGACGTACACAAAAAGTCTACGCAATTACAGTAACGCAAGTAAATGTAATTTCCACTTCTAATTATAACACACACACACACACACACACACACACACACATACACGCATGTTCAGTTTATTCTATGAGATTTATATAACTGCGTTTACCCGAAAACAAAACCAGGAACAAATAAACGTACATTTCACGGCCAGAGATATCTGTGGTCTGATCTAGGGTTAGGGATAGCAGTTGTCCAATGTACTTTATGTATTTGTTATATAAGATATATATTTGGTCCAATCTACTCTATAAAAGATCCACTGTATATAAGATATCTATTTTATTATAAAACTAATCCACTCTACAGTATATAAGATAACCTTTGGTCCAATCTACTTCAAAAAAGATACTATAGCTGTGGTCCAATCCAATCTATATAAGATATCTACAGTCTGATCCACTGATCCGATCTGCACTATATAAGGATGTACACTATAAAACATCAGTGGTCCAGTCTACTTCCGAGGGCGTGTCACACAGGTCACATGTCTCATAACGTCAGCGCCCTGTTCCCCGATGAGTGATTTCCCTTTTTTACACGGAGCTTGTCTCTACCCTGGAACGCTGAAGCACAACGATGGTGAGGAGCGTTAGTGAGGACCTGAGCACTCACGTCTCCTTCAGTGTCACATCCTCCATATCACACACCTGATGTCAGGTGTACAGGATCTGGTCCTGTGGTCCTGTGCACGCTTAACAATAAGAAGCACCTGCAGCGTAAACATGTGACACACACACACACACACACACAGACACAGAAACTAGGAGGTCATCATAAGGGCATAATCTAGTAAAACTGGAATGAGTCTCTGTTTTACTGCTGAGTAGCAAAACACACACACACACACACACACACACATACACACACACACACACACACACACATACACACACACCTGATCCAATATGAATCTACAAAGGAATAACAATAGGACTGTGTGTGTGTGTGTGTGTGTGTGTGTGTTGCAGAAATTCATGGTCACGGCCCCAGACGGAATGATGTGACATAAACAATGACATCAACTTACAATGACATGCAGGCTCACAGCTGTGTGCGTGTGTGTGTGCGTGTGTGTGTGTGTGTGTGTGTGTGTGTATAGTGTTACAGCAAGGTATTAAGAGCACTTTTAACAATATCTACCAGTCACCTGTGAGTGCTTTACTCCTCTCACACCGCGGCGTTATTACTGATAATGATTATTTTAAACACATTATACCTGTTCTATCTTTACAGTTAAAGTGAGTTCCTGTTGTCATTAACGTTACAGCAGCTCGTAATAAACGTCGTTACAGCAGCTCGTAATAAACGTCGTTACAGCAGCTCGTAATAAACGCTCGTTGCCTCACCAGACTCTTTTTTTTCCTCTCCTGAAGTGAATTAGACAAAACAGAAACACAGCTTGTCGTGTTAATCTGTAAACCGTGAGTTAAAGGTGCAGTAAGTGATCTCATTAGTTAATTGCACTCCAGGTTGTGATGAACTCCAGCTTCTTCACACCTCACAGATTAGCTCCTGATCCTCGCAGGTTACGGGTCTGTTCACATTAAGCACGACTGATTTGGACCGATCGCTTCCCCACCTTGGCACTGAGATTTCGGGTGAGGAGACAGACGGCACTGATGACGTTGCGTCTACATTTACATTTAGGCATTTGTCTCCCTTATCCAGAGCAACTTGCAAAAGTGTATTGAAGTTAAATAGATCCTTACACTGGGTTTAGGGTCGAGTGTTCTCGGAAACAATCCTTTAAAAATTCTATTTAGTTTAATGAGAATTAAGGAACAGAGAAAAACAGAAGAAAAGCAGCAAGAGAGAAAGACATGCATAAAAATCACGCAAATGCAGATTTGTAATGAAAATATAAACTGTTAATTTCAGAGAGCTGTCGAGAGCAACAAACTCAAGCTCTCCTGGGATTTTCATTTAGAAATGACACCATAAAGACCAGCATAATTTAATTCAATTTTATTTTATTATATACCAACTTTTAACAGTTGTCATTGTCGAAGGCAGCTTTACAGAATAAAAAGAATTATTTAAGTTTGTATGAAATGTGAATGTGTATGAATCAGAATGATCAGATCATTATGATGGAAAAACTCCCTGAGATGGTAATAGGAAGAAACCTTGAGAGGAACCAGACTCAACAGGGAACCCATCCTCATCTGCGTGATAACGGATAGCATCCATGTGACGAGATCTCCAACAAGACGCAGGACACCAGGATGGGTCAGACAGGTCCGGAGGGGAGAGGGAGTCTGGATCACTGGCAGCTCAGGAACAACATGTGTAGCTCGACAGAGAGAGAGAAAGAGAGAGAGGGGGAGAGAGGGGGGGGAGAGGGGGGGAGAGGGGGGGAGGGAGAGGGGGGGAGAGAGGGGGAGGGAGAGGGGGAGAGAGGGGGGGAGAGAGAGGTGGAGGGGGGGCATCAGACTAAGAGCTTAGAGCCTAAGCTTTTATCCTGAACGCTTTTTCTGCCTCACGTTAGTTTTACTTTTATATTTTAAGTAGTTTTGAAACCAGTACTTTTACACTTTTACTTGAGTAAAAAGCTTGAGTTGATACTTCAACTTCTTAAGAAGTCTTTTTAAACCCTAGTATCTATACTTCTACTCAAGTAATGGGTGTGAATACTTTAGACACCACTGCAGCTGACAGAGGTCGACAATAAGACCCTGCTGTTCAGACGATCTCCAAACTGCATCAGGTCGGATCTCACAGAACAGATCTCACGCGTTGCGTAATGTTTTGGAGAAGTTATATACAGTGTGTGTAATTAGGTGTAAGCACACAGCACCTTGTCCGGAGTCCTAATCTGGCCATCGGTTTAGTTAAAGTATTGTTTTGCAATCAAATGTGCAACAATGCACTTTTATTTATTGTTTTACCAACATCAGGTAGTCAACATTACTCATATAAGATAAATAACTGTAACATTCAAAAGCAACCTAACACTAATGGTGTCCTAACATCTGTAATGTCTCTAAATTATTGTCCCCACAACATTTGGACAACCAAACACTTCTACTACATACATGTCAGGGGTTGGTTGAACTAGAATGTGATGCTTTTAATATGACCTAACAAACATAAAATTGTTCCGCAAAAGAGCAGAACCCAAAGTTAAACTCATGCGACGACTCTGTAAGACAGGCTGGGTTTGAGATTGAGCTGTATACTGTAACTGCAGCAATACATACACTGTGAAAACCAATCGGCCTAATCTGCATGTCCTTGGACAGTGGAAGGAAACCGGAGTACCAGGAAAACATGGAGTACCTGCAAAATCCACACACAGACCTGAGATGGGAATCGACCCCTCGCCCCTGGAGGTGCAAGGCCACAGTGCTAACCCCAACACCACCGTGCAGCCATTCTGGTTAAAATTATTATTATTATTACTATATTGTATCAAATAGTGTATCTACTGAGCTCTCCATCAGGCCGAACACCTTTCATTACTAACTTCAGGTAAAAGCCGTCGACACAGCCAGCTCACGTCACACAGTCCTGCAGCCAAATGTTACAGAACAACACCCTTCCAACAGCACCCTATCACTGTACTCATACCTGTGACCCTGGGCTTCTGGAGGGAACTGTCCAGTGGGAGCATGGGGCATGCTTGTTTAGAGCAAAGAGGTCAACCACCTGTACAAAGACCTTTTTATTTCTGATTTGTTTACTTTTATTTTCCCGTCTAGCCTTGCCTGCCCCACCCCTTCTGTGCTCATGTGTATTTATTGCCTCACTCTGAGCTTCACTGCTTATTATCACTGTATCGCACTCTGCCTCACCTTCAGAGGGTACAATGTAACAGTAAGTGGGGTAAAATGGCAGAGCAGAAGATGCAGACATATATATATATATACAGGGGAACTGTGATAAGGACTTTTTGCATGTTGTGACTGGGGCATTGCAAGGACAGTCCTGACTGGAGATAGAGAGAAATAATGTCCTTGTTAAAGAAGAAGTCAATGTCCCAGACCACTTCTGGACCGTCTGCTGATGTCAGTCCAAAGAAACGAATGCTATTAGGTCAGACGCCCGGCTCACCCGAAGAAAACCTAAAGATCTGGATGTGCGCAAGGAGACAGTGCAGCAGCTGGAGGAGGAGGAGCTCACACCTCTTTAGGGGAACCCAGAAGGAAGATTCAGAATATTTGGAGGATTGTGCCGAGGGAGTGCCATACGTAGAGCTCTCCATGTGCCGACTGACCACGTTATTGGCTTCTTTATTACATAAATATTAACATAAGCTTTTACAGACGCCCTTATCCAGAACAACTTAAATATATTTTTTACCTTACTGTACATCTGAGGGCCTCACTCAAGGGCCCAACAGGGACAATGTGGCAGTCATGGGATTTGAACCTGGGACCTTCTAAATTGTAGGGCAACACCTTAACCACTGAGCTACCATATAGCAATGTAACCATAGATAAATCCATCCTAATCCTTTGTTCATTTCTGTTCTGGGAGTTTAATATCATTTTGATTATATAGTTATATATTCTAAAAAATAATTTTCTTTGGGGGGGGGTTACTAACAAATCAGAAAATGACTAACAATTTAACGTACAGATACACGAATATCAGGTTCTTTTAACAATTTGACATCATAAATAAATAGGTTTTTAGCCTCGCCGCTGAGTCCTGAACATTAATTGAAAGGCTATTCTGTAACTTTGGGGCTTTGTAAGAAAAAGCTGTTTCACTTCAATGCTAAATTTCACAGGGAGCCAATGGAGTGTGGACACGATGGGGGTGATGTGCTCGTATCTTCTGGTTACCTAGAAGTGACCTAGAGGTTTTATCTAGAGGTGATAAACACATGAACTAGTTTTTCTGCATCATTTAGCGACAGTATATTTTTTTATCCTGGCAATATTTCTGAGGTGAAAGAATGCTATCCTGGTAATATTATCTACATGAGCTTCAAATGAAAGGCTGGAATCAATAATCACACCGAGGTCTTTCACTGTTGCACCTGATAGATGTTTACTGGGTATGGGACATTATGGATCAGTACCGGGTCAGAACTGGGTCAGGTGATACGTGAGATGTAGAACGTGAGAGACACGCCCCTACAGTGCCAGCCTGCTTTAAGGAGATGATCACGTGGTCTACTGTGTGTGCACGTTTGTGAGCGTGTGTATGAGTGTGTACTGTATGTGTGTGTGTGAGAGCATCATGACCGGGGTATATCGTTCCCCTGCCGCAGCAGACCAGCCGGAGCCCGACTTCCCCAAACCTGCCTCGCCCTGCCGCCCCTGCGTCGGTGCCCGACTTCCTGTCGTGTGACGCCTCACTTCCTGTGGGCAGCTGCAGGGGGATAATCTCTACATCTGTCATGGGCTTCCTCTCTCTCACACACACACACACACACACACACACACACACACACACACACATTGTTCCCTCCTTCTTATTTGTTCTTTTTCTCACTGCACTATTTTTGGTCTGTTCTTTATGTATGTATTTATTTGGGCCGTGTGTGTCGTATTTGCGTCTCCACATGTCGAGCTCCAAAAAAAACCAGAGCTAAAAGGATTCGGAAACGTGCTGCCACTGAGCCGCTGTGTGTTCATGCAGTGATACGTGTGTGTGTGTGTGTGTGTGTGTGTGTGTGTGTGTGAATGTATTTGATGATAAGCAGCATTAGTGATTAAGTTCTAAACTTTAACATGGGAGGCAGAAATCTGATTTACAGCTGTTCACTGTTTTGTTCTTCATGCCTGCAGATGTCATGCCTGTGATAGACGCGAGGAAATTTATGTGATCACAAAAGTGAAACAAAACACACACACACACACACACACACACCTACACACACACCTGGCTCAACGGTGAAACTCAGATCAATCATCCACAATAGCACACCTGGAGATCTCCATGTTCTTGTTTCTTATGCACATCCTGTTTGCCTACACACACACACACACATGCACACACACACACACACACACACCGGTTGTGGTTAAACCTGAGCAGAGCTGCGTCTCAGGAAGAGCAGCTCCAAAGTTCAGTGGGAGAGACGACACTAAACCACAACAAACTCGTCTCAGATCATCATCACCATCACTGGTACAGCCTGTCATCTCTCTGTCTCTTACACACACACACACACACACACACACACACACACACACAGTAGTGCATTGTGCAGGTTAATAATAATTCCCTCATTCTAATGCATTATGGTTTTTATGGTAACAGGGATGTGATGTCATACCCTTTGTAAGTGTGATGTCATACCCTTTGTAAGTGTGATGTCATACCCCTTCCTGACAGATTGGATAAGAAGATAAATGTGTGAGTGTTTAGCTGCATGCTAAATTATGGTGCTAACTAGCTAACTGGTATAATGTAATGTCCGTTGTTGTCATGGTAACAACACTGATTTGCTGTTGTTAATTAATTAAATAATCTTTAAGACAGTGAGGATGTAAACGTGATTTGGAGGTTTTAGTGATGGCAGGCGGAGACAGGGGCGTGTCCTAATTTGCATATTCATGTGCAGATGTTTCTGCTTTTAAACATTCAGGAGAGAAATCTCACGGACTTTAAATAGTTTAACCTCAGTCTTCTGTTTTTCCCCCTCGGCTCTTCTCTTTATCCGCACTCCGGGAACATGCCTTCTGCAGCTGTGAGGCCTCACACACACACACACACACACACACACACACACACGAGGCCCATCCTCTGTCCACAGCTGGCCAGACTTGGTGGAGCCGAGCAGGGCGGAGAGCTGAGGCCCGACTTTCCTACACAAACACACAGCCAGGTGTGGGGACGCCCCCCCATTCGGAGTGTGTGTGTGTGTGTGTGTGTGTGTGTGTGTAAAAGATGATTTGGGAATGAGAAAGACAGAATGCGTTGCATTATGAACAGTAATAATAGTGATTATGAGAACAGGTGAGGTCATGATCTTTAGCGCAAACACACACACACACACACACACACACACACACACACACACACACACAGGTCAGTGTAATCAATTAGAAGTTATAGTCTTAACTAATTGACTTGCTCTGGCCTAGTGAATAATCACACACACACACACACAGGATAATGTAGTGTGTGTATGTGTAAGAACACACTCTGCTGAGGAGTCACAGGTCATATCAGGGGGTCAGATACTGCCGCCAGGAAGTCTGTAAGCCCTCGACACACACACACACACACACACACACACACACAGAAAAGTTTAGTAGCACATATCCATTTGAGTTACAATTCTGTAAATAAATGTAAATAAAAAATATAGATATTCTTCCTAAATCTCTTCTTATGTTTCTTTGATCTCCTACACACACGCTACAGTGACTCAGTAAAAGTAGTTCCGGTTCCTTCAGTGTCGGTTCCTTCAGTTCCGGTTCCTTCAGCCCCCTTTCCCGTGTTCTGGGCGTGTTCATGAGAACGTGCTGAATGTCCTGCAGTGAAGTTTGTGATGGTTCTCGTTCTCGGGTCCTGTGACATCACACTCTTTGATCTCCTGCACACTCACTACACTTTAATTATGAGATGTTACGGTGTCGTCTCCAAACCCTCACGCCTGTACGAGCCGTGCCACTCCCAGCCTGAACGCCATCTCAGACCTTCCCACAAACATGCCTCCTGGGGTACCTACAGTACTGGCCAAAAGTATTGACCCCTGCGCGTTTCTTTATATTGTGCTTCCAAAGCTCCAGACTTTCTGGTGGCTAATGAAGTCTTGAGGAATAGTTCTCCAGGCTACTTAAGGACTTTTTTTGTCTCTGGTTGCTTGTTTCCAGTCCAGTACTGATGCTGAGTGCTGAGTGGTTGAAACAGACGAGAGGGGAAATGAGGTCGCTGCTGAGGCTGTTCCATAAACAACCAATTGTTAAATTAAAATCTTCCTGTTGCAGTAAAATATTTGCTCCTGTTTCTTTAATTAAATCTACATCATTTAATTTAATATGAAGACAAGGGGGTCAAGACTTTGTCCTGTCTGGTCAGCTCACCTGTGCACAGTCACCTGGACCCCCTCCATCGTACTGTAACACTGAAATCCAGATGTGCAGAGGTTCATCTCCTCTCAGCACAGCTGGACATGAATAAGTGGCTGATGTTTCTGTTACTTCATGTTGTATGCAGCCCCTCGGTCCTGGAGGGACGGTGTTCGGGGTCACTGTACTGAACTGCATGTGGTTGAAATGACAATAAAAACTGACTCGACTACATGTCGCTACATGTCAATTAGAAAGACAGATGCACAGACGAGTGAGCTAGCGGTGCGCGTGGTCGGGACCCTAAAGCCACGCCTCTACAGCGTCGCCTCTTCACAAACAGCTTCACCTGAAGAATGCAATCACATGACCCCAGTTTTAATGTGAATAAATCAGACAGCTGCATTTAGCCTCATTAGCAGAGATCCTACGTCATCACAAAGAACCTTACAGGAATATATGGGCGGAGCTATAAGTACTAATGCAAAAGTATTGGCACCTTAGTATACTAGTCTATATTAGTATATGACTCCTCGTGTTTCTCACACTTACTCTATTAAGGAAAATATGTTAAACATCTGTTTAATTTGCATGTTGTGCTAATGGTGTCTACACTAATCTCCGCACCCACATTTTCCAGAGACTCCGCCTACTTCTCCAGGTATCGCTACGTGACAGGAAACAGACACAGGGACTCGTCTGGTGAACTGATAATACTGAATCTGGTCGTGTTTTCTGTGTAGTCATACACACATTTGGAATAAATCACTTTCACATCTTTTTATGTTTTTGTGCTCTCTCTCTCTCACACACACACACACACACACACACACACAGGATGGAGATAAAATAAAAGCAGGATGAGAAAGAAATAAAATGTGAATTTGGGAATTGAGAATTTTTTTTTTACAGAGTAGTTAAGAATATGCTCTGTGTGTGTGTGTGTGTGTGTGTGTGTGTTGTGGGCACCTCGGCGTCGGCCTGTCGACACTCCGTGTGTTCTGTGGTGTCGGTCTGCAGGATTCTTGTGGTCTCTCTCTCTCTCTCTGGAGTCAGCACTGGAGTGATGTTTAAGGCCAGTGGTGCACATCTGGAGTCTAGACTCAGCGGCTCTACGGCGGCGCTTGGCCCGAGCGAGAGCGCCTCCTCTGTTTGTATAGCTGTTTGTGTTTAATAGAAGTTAAAGTGGCCTTCTCGGTCACCCCCAATGCCCCGCCCCTTTCTTATCTCTCCATGTCCATCTCCACTCCCTTCTTCTTCTGGAGAAAGAAAGAGAGAGAGTCCTGAGCTTTGGCTCATCAGGAACACGTCAGACATTAGTGAAAGACAGTATTATTGTAATTATTATTATTATTATTATGGCGGCACGGTTGCTTCGTGGTTAGCAGTGTCGCCTGGCACCACCAGTTCCTGGGTTCTATTCCCACCTCAGGTTCTGTGAGTTTGCATGTTCTCCCTGTGCTTGGTGGGATTCCTCCAGGTTCTCCAGTTTCCTCCCATTAATCTTATTAGTGTCACTTTATCTTTGACCTTTTTTGTTCGTACTTGAGTGACGTCTTAAGATGATCCTGTGACACCTGACCAATCAGTAGTTGTCCCTGTTTCTGACTCCGCCCACATGTTCCTGCACAAGCTGCAAAAGAGTGTAGTGATGGGAAGTTGGGATCATTTTAGTGACTCGGTTCTTTAAATCTCGTTCATCAAAATTTGTCATTAAGTTCATTTTGTTCTTTTGATCAGAAATAAAAATAAAATGTAAAATTTTCAGTAAACAGACCCCCAAGACGTCTACATACACACATTTTGTACGAGTAATGAAAATATTACAATACAATATTACAATGCAGTTCTTCTGAGTCACTTTAAAGACTCGTTCAAAAAGAACGAATCGTTCATAAACGACCCGTCACTACCTGAGCAAGTGAAGTGCAGCTGATAAGAGGAGAACCTTATTATACACTTCATCTCCTCCATCTCTCTCTCTCTCTCAGTTCCTCAGGACTTTATTGCGGGAACATTAACAGAAAAATTACATTGCTACCAAATTAATCATGAAACATTGATTACAGGTGAGGGTGTTATAAATATGTTGATATTTTTGAAAGTGGAGAAGGAAATTCAGCTCGGTCTCGACCTCACTGCTCGTACACTGAGCACACACACACACACACACACACACAGTCTCTGCTTTCTGTGCTCCAGGTTCTTCTGTGTCAGCTCGTCTCCACAGCCAGACGGTGTCCCTCAGCCTGTACCTGCTCAGGGTCTGTCTCTGCTTGGTGTCTCTGACGGTGAAGAGACACTCTGCCGGTTCCTCCTCTCTCTCTTTAGGGCCCGATAGCAGTGTAGTCTGGACTGGGTTTGGGTCTGACTGTCCCAGTGCTCCAGATACACTCTCCTCATCTGATCAGTGATGTGTGTGTGTGTGTGTGTGTGTGTGCGTGTGTGTGTGTGTGTGTGTGTGTGTGTGTGTGTGTGTGTGTGATGAGACTGTGCTGAGCAGTGCTGCTCTGAGACTGCAGTGTGTTAGGGGTTAGCGTGTTAGTGAGTCTCAGGACCAGCTGACAGAGAGGACAGAGGGGACAGAGGGGACTGGGTTTAGGGCCGAGCTCTCTGGGTCTCAGTGCTTGGTACTGCAGGGTGTCTCATTACTTCGTTTAAGATATTGATGAATAAGATGAATTGTACTGCTCTGTTCTGTATGGTTGGTGCACCGGTTGTTGTTTTTTTTCTCTGAACTTTGAGGATTTCTACAGAATTCTGCATGCAGGGACTCTTCGTGCTTTTTCTTACTAGGGCGGAGTTTCTCAGAGTGAACATGTGTCTGTTTTACTGAGGTGTGGCCTTTTTTTGGTTTTTGGCCAGACTGTGTGTCTGGGCCCAGTTCTGACGGTACCGCTCCAGCAGGTCCAGGTGCTGCTGTAAGCCGTGTTCAGTAGGAGACAGCAGCACCAGGTCGTCTGCGTAGAGCAGAAATGTGACTTCTGTATTGTTTAGGGTCCAGGAGCTGCAGATTGTTCCAGTAACACTGATAACTCATCTACCTAAATTTTGAACTGTTGTGTGTCCTGTCTCACCCATGCCCTGTCTCACCCACACCCTGTCCCACCCATGCCCTGTCTCACCCACACCCTGTCTCACCCACACCCTGTCTCACCCACACCCTGTCTCACCGTGTCCTGTCTCATCCACACCCTGTCTCACCGCGTGTCCTATCTCACCCCCTGTCCTGTCTCACCCATGCCCTGTCTCACCCTTTGTCCTGTCTCACCCCGTATGCTCTCACTCACACCCTGTCTCACCCACACCGTGTCTCACCCCGTGTCCTGTCTCACCTCGTGTCCTGTCTCACCCACACATCCTTGAGTAAAGTATTCTGTCCTTTGTTACCGAGTTTTATTTTCAAGTTTCAAGTTTTGTTAAGATAGATGGACCTAATAATGTTGTATACTTTACTCCCTACACCACTTTTTAAAATCTAAAATAAAATCTGCACAATTTTTGTATTGCTTTTTTCTTGAATATGGGGTGTGTAGGGTGTAAACATGATCAGTATATAAGTACAGAACTCTCTCCCTCTCTCTCTCTCTCTCTCTCCCCCTTTCTCTCCCTCTCTCTCTCCCTCTCTCTCTCTCTCTCTCTGATCTCTCTCTCCCTCTCTCTCTCTCTTTCTCTGATCTCTCTCTTCCTCTCTCTCAAGGTTTAAAATAAAGGTGCTTCATTGACATGACAAATATTTCAAAGATTTACAACTCAAAGATACGGCACAAGAAAATAACAGGAGTATAGAGTTAAAAAAATTTATAGATAAATAAATATATAGTAAATAACAATAGATAAATAAAAATAAAAAGGAAAAAATATAAAAAACAGAACAACAGAACAGTATAAAGAGTAATAATCTCTCTCTCTCTCTCTCTCTCTCTCTCTTATTGTTCCGTCTCTAATTGCCCGTTTTCTCCTCTGTAGATTTCCGGAGCTTTCTGAAGCAGTCGGATGTGATTGTGTGTCGTGGCAGATCAGGGACACGGTGCAGCCCGGGAACTGGAACAGAACTGCACGCACACACACACACACACACACACACACACTCACACACACTATAGAGGATTACAGGGCTAAATAAATGTTTAAGTAACACTAAAGTGACAAACTGAGAGATAGAGAGAGGGAGAGGGGGAGAGAGGGAGAGAGAGACAGGGAGAGAGAGAGGGAAAGAGAGACAGGGAGAGGGAGAGAGGGGGAGAGAGAGAGAGGGAGAGAGATAGAGGGAGAGAGAGACAGGGAGAGGGAGAGAGGGAGAGAGGGAGAGAGAGAGGGAGAGAGAGAGAGAGAAGGATGATGAGGTTCTGAGTGATAGACTGTGAAAGAAAGTAGAAAAACAGGGGATATGAAAATAAATAGTTTGTTAATCTGTTCCATGTGAGACTTCAGCATGAAGAAACTCAGAGAATGATCAAATCCACATTCAGGATTCTTTAAGCACACACACACACACACACACACACACACAGATTCTGGAGAAAAACAAAAAATAAATATATAACGTGAAAGAAAAAACTGTACTTTGTCCTTTTACATGGTTTAGAAGTAGAAAAAGAAAAGCAGAATTTGAAGGATTTTAAAATGGACATTTTCATGTTTTATTATTATGGTAAGAAATCGTTGCTCAACCTGATGATTAATACAATCAGTTAATTTTAATATGAATCAGAAGCATTGAGTAAATCTGTTTACTGACTGTTGATTGGCAGGCAGCGTGTCCATGAGGGAAGACATGTCTCACAGACATGAAACGATCTTTCAGGAGAGACACATTATTGTCCCGCATTAAGCAAAGATAATAACTAAGGAGATTGGAATTGGGTTAAGAGCTGTCCAAGACGACATCCTGAACGAGTGTGATGGGAGTAAGCTTGTGTAAGGTTTGTGTGTGTAGTGTGTGTGATGTGTATGAGATGTGTGTGAAGTGTGTGAGATGTGGTTCTGATCTGTGAGAAGAGCAGAACAGCAGAAGCTGTTTTTCCTAAAGCTCAGTTTCACTCCATCATGAGACACTGAGTCTAATCACACATTACTGCTGCGGGCTGAATGGACTCTCTCTCTCTCTCTCTCTCTCTCTCTCTCTCTCTCTCTCTCTCTCCTAACAGCTGATCCTTTGATCCTTTTGGATCTTTGGAATCTAATCTGGTGGTGAGAGCGTCTGATCTTAATGACCGGCTCTCCCACTCTGGAATCCGTATGAAAGGAGCTGCAGCATGAAAATCCGCCCGAGACACAAACACAATAAAGACCAACTCTTAACTCCATTATGGGTTATTTTCACCCTCATCCCACAATCATCTCCACCCTAAATCCCCATCTCACACACACACAGACACACACACACACTCACACAAATGTCACCTGAACTCCTCAGGTTACACACCACAATTACACACCTGCAGGATGCTTAAAGCTCGAACACGTACACCGCCATCTGCACTCGTCTGTGGGACAACCTGAGGAGCTGGACCAGGTGCCAGGGACACCAGAGTGACATCTTCATCAGCAGCAGCAGCAGCACTATCGTCATCATCATCATCACCATCATCAGCATCACCACTATTATCATAATCATAACTATAATTCAATTCAATTTTATTTTATTTGTATAGCGATTTTAACAATTGTCATTGTCGCAAAGCGGCTTTACACCATCAAAGGAATTATTTAAGTCGGTATGGAATGTAAGTGTGCATGAAGCAAAATGATCAGATCGTCCCTGGTAATCAAGTCGCGGGCGACAGTGGCAAGGAAAAACTCCCTGAGATGGTAATAGGAAGAAACCTCAACAGGGAACCCATCCTCATTTGGGTGAAACAGGAAGCAGGAATTGATCTGCACTCATACTGTGTGTTAGATGGCAGGCAGTTCAGCATAGGTAGTTATTGAAGGTAGTTATTGAAGACAATTGCAATCTTGAACTATCGAGCAACCGCAGCCAAGTCAAGTGCTCAGAGAAACAGCTGTCAACACCAGTTAAGGCCAGAACCGTCTTTATGGTAGAGTGAAACTGTCCCAAGACACCAGACTCATCCCAAAGAGACACACGGGGCAACCATGTGACGAGATCTCCAACCAGAAGTGGGGCACCAGGATGGGTCAGATGATCATCATAATCACCATCATCACCATTATCATAACCATCACCACCACTATCATCATCATCATCATCATAAATATCATCATCACCTTCATCATTACCATCACCACCACTATCATCATCATCATCATCATCATCATTACCACCATCATTATCATCACTATCATCACCACCACTTTCATCATCATCACCATCATCATAACCATCACCACCACAATCATCATTATCATTACCATCACTATCATCATCACCACCATCATCATTATCATCACTATCATCACCACCACTTTCATCATCATCACCATCATCATAACCATCACCACCACTATCATCATCATCATTACCATCACTATCATCATCACCACCATCATCATTATCATCACTATCATCACCACCACTTTCATTATCATCACCATCATCATAACCATCACCACCACTATCATCATCATTACCATCACTATTATCATCATCACTATCATCATCACCACCATCATCATCATCACTATCATCATCACCACTTTTATCATCATCACCATCATCATAACCATCACCACCACAATCATCATCATTACCATCGTCATCATTACCATCACTATCATAATCATTACTATAATCATCATCACCACCATCATCATCATCATCACTATCATCACCACCATCATCACCATCATCGTCACCACCATCACCACCACTATCATCATCATCATCACTATGATTATCATCATCATAATCATTACCACCAATATCATCATTATCAACATCATCACCATCATCATCAACATCATTATCGTCACCATTATCATCATTACCATCACCACCACCTATCATCATCATCATCATCATCATCACCACCACTATCATCATCATCATCATCACTACCATCATCATCATCATCATCACCATCATCATCACAATCATCACCACCACTGCTAAGATGGCCTTTCTGTTCAATCAAGTGCAACAGTAAAAGACCTTGGTGTGATTATAGATCCCAGCCTTTGAAGCTCATGTAGATAATATTACCAGAATAGCACTCTTTCACCTCAGAAATATTGCCAAGATAAGAAATATACTGTCGCTAAATGATGCCTAAAAACTAGTTGCTTTTATCACCTCTAGGTTGGATTATTGTAACGCCTTACTGTCTGGTTGTTAAAGGATGCAGGCTGCTTGTCAGTACCGCGTATTATTAAAACTACAGCTGGGGGCGGAGCTTTTTCTTACAAAGCCCCAAAATTATGGAATAGTCTTCCAAATAGAGTGTAGGGACTCAAACACGGTCTCAGTGTTTAAGTCCAGGCTAAAAACCTATTTATTTAATCAAGCATTTTTATAAATAGATTAGGCTTAGGTAAAGGAGCAGATCTGGGGGACTCATGGACGTAGAGTATTATGATAGACCCCCTCTGCCCCCTGAACCTGTCTGACTCGTCCTGGTGTCCCTCTTCTGGTTGGAGATCTCGTCACATGGACCGTGTGGTCTGTCTGGGATGCGTGTGGTGTCTGGGGACGGTTCCACTTTACCATGAAGACGGTCCTGTCTTCGCCTGATACAGACAGCTGTTCTCTGAGGACTCGTGACTGCAGTCGCTCGATAGTTCAGGACTGGAGTTTCCTACAGTCTACCTGAGCCTCCAATAACCAACTGGACTCCATATGAACTTCTCCACATCTCCTGTTATACTGAACTTCCAGCCTCCTAACACACAGTATGAGTGCAGATCAATCTGGGATGGGTTCCCTGTTGAGTCTGGTTCCTCTCAAGGTTTCTTCCCATGGACTCATCTCAGGGAGTTTTTCCCTCAGCACCGTCACCCTTGACTTCATTATTATTACTATCACCATCATCATCCTTCTTTTTTCGTTTCCTGTCACTGCCTTGATTAAATATGTAAAGAATACTCAATATATGTGATTGATATTCTTGAAGACTGTGAGATTTTATGATCATAAATAAAATTAAGAGTGTGTGTATGAGGTTTTGATGTTCTGGCTGGACTGCATGTGTGTGTGTGTGTGTGTGTGTGTGTTAAGTTGAGTTAAATTAAGCCTTTATTTGTCACATACACATTACAGTACAGTGAAATTCCTTCTTCACATATCCCGGTGTAACTGGGGTCAGAGTGCAGATTCAGCCATGATCCGGCGCCCCTGGAGCAGATCGGGTTAGGGGCCGCGCTCAAGAGCCCAACAGCGGAAATCTATTGGAGCTGGGGCTCGAACCCCTGACCTTCTGATCAATAACTCAGAGCCTTAGCCTTCTGAGTGTGTGTGTGTGTGTGTGTGTGTGTTATTGTGTCAGGGCATCTGTGAACTGTTTTTGTTCTCTTTCTGTCTCTCACTCCCAGTGAAACTGTTCAGAAGAAGAGCTATTCAGGTGATGGAGATGTTTGAGGAGTTCAGCTAAGCGAGGGTGGTCCTGCTCTGTCCTGCTTCGTCCTGCTGAAAGCTCTGACTGAACAATGACGCTGATCATCAGTTCTCCTCCGCTGATCTCTTCACACACACCGACACACAGGACAAGAGCTCAGAGTCACCTAGCAACTCCACAACAACTGAGCTAATGGGGAGCGCTGGGGTTCAGAGGGGCCGTGACACCAGCAGGGGGGCACAGAGACCCAACATGACCCCCCATGGACACACCTGCACGGGGGACCACAGTGGGGGCACGTGTGGGTGTAATGGGGGGGGGGGGGGTTGAGTTGGAAAAAGAGAGAATAGAGAGATCTGCAGATGTTCCAACTTTGAAACCTGACCTTCCTATTAACATGCAGCGCCCCTTTCCTGCTATTCACACACACACACACACACACACACACACATTGCATGAACTCATACTCTTCTCTTCAGCTGCATCTCTCTCTCTCTCTCTCTCTCCTGCTTCCTGACTTCTACCTAAAAAAAATACTTTAGTTTGATTCATACAGGATTTTTGGGTGTGTGTGTATGGGTGTGTGTGTATGGATGTGGCGCACAGACGATCACATCAGGCTCAATATACACTAGGTGTAATGTGAGAGAGGCAGCACCAGGGGGCAGCATAGCATGAGCACAACCTCTGTAGAGATCTCTGATGTTTTATGATACACTCAGGCTTATCCAGAGCGACTTACATGTTCATCTCATTACACATCTGAGCAGTTCAGTGTTAGGGGCCGCGCTCAAGGGCCACACAGTGGTAACATGGTGGTCATGGGATTTGAACCTGGAACCTTCCGAACCGTAGTCCAATGTGAGCAACCCCTGACCTTATGATGAAGAGACAGAACTGATGAAGAACAAAGCTGAGGATGAAGAGACGCATCTCACTCGTTTATGATCAGAAACATCTGAGAGTTTGAGCTCCAGCCAACCACTAACACTCTTCTGTCTGTGATGTTAATGATACGGATCTACATGGAAGCATTTAACAGTGTGTGTGTGTGTGTGTGTGTGTGTGTGTGTGTGTGTATTTCAGTAAAACACCGAGTGATGTGGTTGTGTGACCCTGAGTGTTTTATTCCTCGTGCACCGCAGCTCCTCACTGACGACGTGTTTATTAGAGAATATTGTGCTTTTGAATCTGTTAGATTAGACGTGTGGACACTGAGGACACTGAGGACACTGAGACCGGACGTATGTATCATACTCATACTTGTATTAGTGAAAATATTAATCCGTTTGAATTTCCTGACTATGATGCCAATTTAAATGAATTAAATAAAGAGATTAATACCAGCGTGTCGTCGCATCAGTGCTGAGAACATCGAGTCCAACAACTTTCTCTTGATAAGTGTTTACACGTCTAAAGTTTTCCTTCTTTATTATTATAACAGTCCTCTTCCATATGAACTGTTGATGATTTATAACTTATTCAGGGATTAATAATAATAATAATAATCTGTAATAATCAGTCTGACTCTCACTACTTGTTAAAGTAACAGTCAGGAGTTTGAAGTGAAAAATAAATCAATCAATCACAGATCAAAGGTTTAATATATAAACAAAGATAAATGAAGATAAATCTATAAAAGGCTTGAAACTTTTCATTCTCATGAATGTGTTTCTGTAGATGATTTATGGATTATACTGTGTGTGTGTGTGTAAACATAAATCTATCAACTTAAGACTAAATGTATAACTAAGGGTAACTGAGTGTGTTACAGCACTGTAACCCCTGAAGCAGTGGAGTGTGTGTGTGTGTGTGTGTATTCCCTGCTGGAGGCCCGAGTTGTCATGGCGTTTGAGCCGCTTTCTCCTGAATGCTGAGAATTCTTAATTGTAGGACAGCCTCAGCAAACACACACACACGCACACACACTTAACCTAAAGAATATGTAAAATTCTGCCACACAGTTTCAGACAGACGGGGACACACACAGAGGGACAGACAGGAGGACAGACGGGGACACACGCAGACACACACAGAGGGACAGACAGGAGGACAGACGGGGACACACGCAGACAGACAGCAGGACAGACAGGAACACACACAGAGGGACAGACAGGAGGACAGACAGGAACACACACAGAGGGACAGACAGGAGGACAGACGGGAACACACACACACACAGAGGGACAGACAGGAGGACAGACGGGAGGACAGACGGGAGGACAGACGGGAACACACACACACACAGAGGAACAGACAGGAGGACAGACGGGGACACACACAGAGGGACAGACAGGAGGACAGACGGGAACACACACACACACACAGAAGGACAGACAGGAGGACAGACAGAAGGACAGACGGGGGGGACAGAGCCGTAGAGCCTGACGCAGTAATTCCAGATGTTATTAACACCTCTGGCGCGCTCACACTCAGGTGTCATGTACGCGGACTCGAGCTAACGGAAGCTCCACAGCGCCACCGCGCTCCACTAACAGGAGCCACAACGTTTACGTACACAACCCCGCTCTCTACACACTCAGTTACACACAGATCTGAGCAGTGTGTGTTATTATTCACATCATTTAAATCACTTTCCACTATTTTATCCTTGTTCATTTAATTTATAGAAAAAATATTTGCAAATTATTTTATACATAATCATTATTTATTTTATTTATTAAAAAAATATCTGACACCTGATTAATTGTTTAATGTTTAAAGTTGGAGGTTTTACACTCACCTTTAATAAGAATTTAACATTTTATGAATTGAAGGGAAACTCTGGAGTAAAATCTGATTAAAGAGACTTTAAGTGTTTAAGTCCTTGATCCTCAGTCTGAAAGTCCTGATCTCTGTTAAAAACAAACAACAACCCTTTGGCTCCACCTGGTGGCCATCAGAAACACTCACCATCCTTTCTCTCTGATCACTGCTTTAACTAGTACTAGTGTAAGTAGAGTTTATAGAAAAGTTAAAAGGTTAAATCTAATAATAATCTGATCTTTAATGTAATCTGTAATATTATTATTATTATTATTATTATTTGAGGTTGAAGCCCACGTCCATGTCTGTGTGTCTCTCTGTACAGCAGAACTCTCTGTCTAACTTATTAATACAAAGAAATCCCATTCTGTAAGGTTGAGTATCTTACGCCTTGTTTACACTAAGTTGTCCTTCTTTGGTGCTCAGACAAATACACTCCCTGTTCGGTAATCGGAGAGTGAATCACAGATGAGAAATGGAAAAAGTAGATAAAAGGATAAAGATGAAGTTTTGTCTTAAAACCACTCCAGCGTGTTAAAATTCACTTATACCACTTCAGCGCTGTTATTTCTGCCAAAGTGAAAATATGAACTAATCCCAGTCAAAATATTCACTTTATCTTTTCTAATTAATATCTATTGGTGCAGGTGTTTGTTTACATTGAGACAGTAGCGCATTAGTAGATTATTTTACAGTAGATTATTAAATCCCACACATAACTGTTCATAACATCACTTTTACTCCACATTTAGATTCACTGATGGTGCAGATTAAACTTCAGACAGAGATCTAAGGACTGCAGGAGATTCAGTAAAGTCTAGACAGACACACAGAGTTTGACGCGCCACAGTTCGCTGTGAAAACAGGCAGTTTCTAATCTGGCACAAAACTCCTCATAACTTCTACTCAATGTTTTAATTTATTTAATGTCACAAGGTTTAGTTTTCATAGTGTGCAGACTATTTTTTGGACCAAGTCTGCAATATTTTGTCGGAATGGAATAAAGGTTAAAAGGTCACAAAACATTGTATACACTGATTTCGAAGAATAGAGATTTATTAGGATATTAACTTGAAAATATTCTAGTTTAACGCCACCTACTGGTGTATTATTGGAAGGACCCCAGAGAAACCACAAGAAGTCCACATGGGGAAAACTCAAACTTCCTCTCAGACACAAACCTGAGATCAGGTGAGGATCTGGAGCGCTGGAGCTGGAGCTCAACACTCTGAGCTGTTGGTTTACTTTAATGTTAGTATTTTAAACTAAACAGTCCTTAATCAGCCCACATTAACTCAAACGTATGTGAACTCAGTAATCACAAGAGACATTTGCATACAGCAATGTGATTGGCTCTTATAATGTATGATGTAATAACTAAGCACTGCTACAGGATATCTCAGGTTCAGATTCGATGTTTATCTTTTCTCAGATAAACTCTGGAGCCGCAAAGCTTTTGGTCTGTTTGTGTTTCTAGTTTGGTTTAAACATCTGAATATTAGATAATATTTAAAACATCCTGAGTATTATTTATTATAGATTTATAGTGTGAATAACAATAATAAAAGTTAATAATAATACAGTGACTCTGGTTAGATATGTACAGTTAGTTAGATAATGTAAAAATGTGGAACATGTGTAAAACAACACACACAGCCGTGTCATGCTTCTCTACAGCGGTAAGAACCACAATTTATTGCGGCAAAACGGAAAAAAAAAAAAAGAACACAAGAGACTTTCTGCTCCTCAAAGAAGCTTAAACTGTTTAGTTGCACTGGATCAGGAGGAGAAGAAGAAACGTAGAGGAACGAGGTGAAGAACGAGGTGAAGAACGTCACAACTGTTACTGAGCTCCAGGGATCTGCGCACTCGTATCGTCACTTCTAATTTTATTATTTGAATAAAGGACCAGCAGGTGGCGCTTTCATTGTTTTCTTTTTTCCTAAAGGATTATAAATGTCCAGGTTGGTCCCTGTGCTGGTGTTTTTATAAAACATACAGATAAAGTGTGCGATTCGTTCCACACGTTAACCAAATAAACACTATGTTGTGTACATGATGTTACACAGCGATGAATTTAAACGTAGTCGTTCAGACGAGACGTTCGTATCTCGAGCTCGATTCATAAACACCTTTAGTAAAACTCCATCATCATCATCGTCACTGCATCTGGAACATTAGCGACTCCGCCCCTTCCCACAGGCCCCACCCACACATTTCACAGGCTGGTGCAGACTCGGTGCGATTTTAAACACAGTGTGGAGCTCAGTGACGTCCTCTAAAGTCAAGACTGATCCGGTGATACAGACTTCCATCAGAACACGTGAGACTCAAACACGTCTCGACCGAGCGAAAACGTCTGGGGCGAAGAGACGGCGTGGATCACGTGACTCCCGCTTCACTGTACAACCCCGACCTTACAGAGCAACAAGCAATAAAATAACATGAGCTCTATACCAGTACAAATATAAAGCAGTAAAATGGAAAGTGGATAAACTCAGGAGCGCAGAGCGAGGTGGGGGGGGGGACAGGGGGGGGTGTGGGGGGGCTGGCAGGCGGTAAAGCTGTTGTACATCATGTTTTACAACTGTTTAAAAATTACAAAGAAAACAAAAGAAAAACTAAATCAAGCGGTTGTCTTTGAACTATTTAGAGAACGTCCATACGTCCACACGTCCACCTCCACGCAGGACATCGTCACACACTGGGGGGGGAAAGAGGGGAGGAGGAGGCAGAAGGAATCCGCTGCCCCCTGGTGGGAGAACCTGTAAGTACAGCGGTGGGGAACAAGGGGACGCGACACCTTCCTGCAGCTTTATTTATCTTTATCAGATTCTGTTTTTTCTTCTTTAGTCGAAGCTTCTGACTCCGGGGAGGTCTCCTCATACCTGTGGGGGGAGGGGAGAGGGAGAGATCAGTACTGGGTCTGAGTGATGCAGTAAAGCAGCATGATGTGGGTGTGGTAAAGGATACAGGATGTTGCCATGGCGACATCATGTGCTGCACCGTTAGCTCATGTGCGTCAGGATGGTGAGGGGTTAGACACGGACAGGTCAACTAGCAGACGTCAGGATAGATGTGCAAACACAGGGTGTGTCATGTGCAGCAAGTGATATAGGCACGCACACACACACACACAACAAGCTAAAATGTTTACTGTACGCCACTGATGTTTCTATGTGGGCGTATCTAAAGCTCAGGTGGGCGTGTCCAGCTCTCATATTCAGACGTGTTCTTCCCTCTCGT